>NC_072450.1:5045235-5295235 GCF_027596085.1 Anoplopoma fimbria | reverse complement strand
GGGCTACTGTAGAAAGATGGCAGCTCTGTGAGAGAACCCGCTCTGTATGTATGTATGTACCGAAGATTTCTTATTTTCAAGTGATTATATACTAATGAAAACATATTTATTAACATGATATTACATTTCTGCCAATAGTTCCCCCCAAATGCTACACAAAAATGCAGTTTATGCATTTTCTCTACAGATTTGAACCCCAAAAAAAGGGTCAAATTTGTTCTAATCATCTAACAAATAGCAAATAGAGAGCTTCCCTGAGAGGAGAGAATAGGAAACATGTGGTTTGAGTCAATTCACATGACTTAATGACTTGATTGTTTAAGAGAAAGCAGAAAAAAAGACAAAGCATTTACATTAATATGATAAACTACAAACTATCACTGTTTTTAGTTTTGTAAATGGAATACATTTTGTTTACAGACTGGTTGGGAGGATTTGGGAACTGCTTTACCTGATCTGGTATTTGACTTACAACTGTGCACATAATCCTTATAATAGGAAGGTGTAAGAATATATATATGTATAAGATGTGCTTTGTTAAACGATTTAAAAGGAAATAACTGATGGGAGTGGTCTATTCCACAACGATAATGCCCTCAGTAGAACTACAGAACTGTCAAGGTGCATTGAAGCTATTCTTTAAGCTTGTGGTCGCTTAACAGCTTTCTAGTATGTATATTCAATCTGTAACTTCAGTGGTAAACTGAATGCTGTGGAGATAGTGGAGTTACTTTGGAGCTGTCCATGGTACTAAAACAACAGTGAAGCAGTTAACACAGTCAGGAGTGAGTTCAGACTTTTAGACCTGTATAGTTATCACTACGGAACCAAACAGATCCAAGGCGCAGGAAAGGTAACAGTAAAGAGGGCGGGGAGACAAGAAGAAGGGACTTTGGGGTTAATGGCGGTGAAACTGTTGTCCCCACAAGGCCAATACATTTTTATTAGACTGAGCTGGAAATAAACGGCCAGTAAATCCCATGTGGATACATCGTAGCAAAAGAATATGCACGCTTTATGAGGGTCTAGTGAAGTAGTGCAGTATTTCAATGAATTATTGCCTTAGACAAGAAAATAGATTTCAATAAATCTATCACTCTTCATGATATGGACTTTGAGCTCTTCAGATGCACTTACTTAACTTTAAAGAGAATAATCCAGATCAGAAGTGTCCATTTATTTTGTAAATAAAAAAACGTATGATTATATTTTCTCATGGTGTGTATATATCCAGATTTAATGCATGTTTACACGTGAAAAAGATACTTACATGCACATACTGGTGGACTCAGGAGGTAAGTCAGAAAACATGAAAAAACATGAAAGTACCTTTTTAAATGCCCCTCCAGTGGAGAAAACATGAAGAAGTGCCCTAAAGGATGCCCTTCCAGCTGAGAAAAACATTATAAAGTGCCTTCTTGTATGCCCTTCCAGTGGGGAAGACATGATGTAGTGCCATCTGGAATGCCTTCAAGTGGAAAAAACACGTTTAAGTATCCCCTGGGTGCCCTTTCATTGGAGAAAACATAAGGAAGTGCCTTTTAGGGTGCCCTTCTAGTGGAGAACACATGAAGAAGTGGCATATTGGATGCCCTTTCAGTTGAGAAAACATGATGAGGTGCCTTCTGGGATGCCCTACCAGTGGGGAAACATGATAAAGTGCCTTCAAGGGTGCCCCTAGCAGTGGAGAAAACATGAAGGGTCTTTTAGGGTGCCCTACCAGTGGAGAAAACATGACAGAATGCCCTTCTAGTTGAGAAAAAAAAGATAGCGTGCCCTATGGGTGCCCTTCTAGTGGAGAACACATGAAGAAGTGCCATATTGGATGCCTTTATAATAGGTAAAACACTATAAAGTGCCCTCTAGGGTGCCCTTCTAGTGGAGAAAACATGATGAAGGTGCCTTCTTGGATGCCCTTTCAGTTGAGAAAACATGATGAGGTGCCTTCTGGGATGCCCTACCAGTGGGGAAACGCCCTTTTTAGTGGAGAAAAAAAGAAGTGCCATTTTGGATGCCCTTTCAGTGGAGAAAAATTGAATTGCTTTTTAGGGTGCCTTTTCAGTGGATAAAACATAATGTAGTGTATTTTAGGGTGCCCTACCAGTGGAGAAAACATGATAGAATTCCCTTCTAGTTGAGAGAAAAACGATAGAGTGCCCTATGGGTGCCCTTCTAGTGGAGAACACATGAAGAAGTGCCATATTGGATGCCTTTATAATAGGTAAAACACTATAAAGTGCCCTCTAGGGTGCCCTTCTAGTGGAGAACACATGAAGAAGTGGCTTTATAATAGATACAACACTATAAAATGCCCTCTAGGGTGCCCTTTCAGTTGAGAAAACATGATGAGATGCCTTCCGGGGTGCCCTACCAGTGGAGAAACATGATATAGTGCCCTTCTAGTGAAGAAAAAAATTATAGTCAGCCCTCTTGTTGCCCTTCTAGTGGAGAGGACATAAATACGTGCCATCTTGGATGGCTCTACTGTAGGTATAACAGGATAAAGTACCCTCTAGGCTGCCCTTCCAGAAACTTTCTTCATGCCGTTGCCCCACTGCATGCAGCTGTTGATCTTTAGATTTTATTTTCCCCTCAGACAGCCAGAGTCGCCTGGTTACGCACACACTACTATTGCAAGTTAACAAAACTGCTGCAAAACTACAATTTTATGTAATAAATATTTTCTATCGACTTACTTTTATTATTAATGGGTATTTCACATTCTGCTTATACTGCGTGATTATATTCTTTTTTCCCTTTATTTGTTGAAGCAGTATATCATTTTTTCATATTTAGAAAATAATTATATGACACATCCCTTTTCAAATCAGTCCAGTTTTCTTTTTATGCCGCAAGTGAGAAATCTTCTAATCTTGATAGTCTCTACGCCATAAATGAGACCTTGTGTGTTGAAATCTTGCTCCACTCTTTTAGTCTCAGTGTCTTTAAAATACTCATCTCCTTTCAAGTCGATGTAGCAAATTCACTATCGTTATGTAATATATTGCAGCACCATCCATTCACTGTTACTATATTCAGCGACGCCGAGCCAAATATATCTACACAATACGCAATAACAAATTTCAACTTTAGGATTGTGCATCGAAATGTTTTTCCATCAGAACAACCTCAAAACATTGCCCACTTGTTACAATGCTCCTCAACCTGAAGATGACCTTTCAGCATCTATTTAGAAGCGAGTTTGTCTGGCACTTAAAAAGATATAAGATAGAAAAAAACTATGATTTTACCACTCCAGAGTGTTGCACAAAAAAATGATTATTCATCTATTACTAACATGCAACTGATAAATATAAGATTGTCAGGGATATTTGCTATATAAGTATCACGTAGCTCAACTACAACGGTGCAATTTATGGAAACTACGAGTTCGAATAAACGTGGATTTGCTTAGTTGCCGAGACAAAAATGTTTATTTAATCAATATAAAACATTGATGGGCATACTTTACTGATAATCTATATATGCATAAACATTTAAAAACAAAGCGCATTATTTAAATGTATAAAATCATGTCAATAATAAAATCAGCCGCATCAGCTGCAGCGGACTTAACAGAGGACTCCCAGTGAGTATACTATCGCTCTGAAAACACTCAATGGGTACAGAGCATCACACACACACACACACACACACACACACACACACACACACACACACACACACACACACACACATTCAATGCAGTGTCTCTGTGGTGTGCCAACTCACATGCCCATTACATAATAGGGCTCCTACTCCCAGGCCTAACGCCCCTGACAAATCCATGCACGCTTTGCTGCACATGAGCTATTTATACACTGCACCCAAGACAAGGCTGTTCAAAAAATACCACTCCAGTCAATTATTCATTGAGAAACATTCCAAAACAGAGCAGGGGGAGCGTGTTCGGCGGCACAGGAATAGACCGACGGGCTAACAATAAATAATGTCCATTAGCAATGCAGCAGGCCGTTTGTCCTCAGCGGTACCGAAATCTGAAGGAGAAGGGCGGGAAATGTGCAGCGGCAAATAAAATTTACCCTCTCATGTGTTGTGCTTGTATTTATAGAAGTCTGTGCATACACTCCAGCTCCTCTGCAACCATCTTGTTCCTTTACAGAGTGCTATAAATAGCAGGCTGCACTGTGCTTGAGCCATTTTTAGGTTTTGCAATTTAAAGGGGGGGAGAAAAAAAAGTGCTGTTTTACACGGATACTGTGTGGATGCCCCCTTTTTTTGGAGGACACACTGTTCCATCTTTGTTCCGAGATGTTTCGTGCTGCATCGGCAACATCGTGTTCAAATAAACAGCTATTAAAGCTAGGGTGGGCGATTTTGGAGAAAACAGCCGTTGAGATTCCGTCGCGTGCTCTCTGGCCTCTCCCTGCCACGCTACCTGCTGTAGCTCCTCCCACCGAACGTCAGTTATGCGCGTTCATGTGAATTCAGTTACATTGATAGGAAGACGAAACACGCAGGGACGCACCAACGTCGTTGCCAAGGTGACCGGACAGTCCCACAGCCAATAAGAACGGAGAATTCTGATTGGTCAAAGTGTACATGAGCGGTGGCAATTTTTGGGTGCGGCCCACAGAGGCAGGGGAGAGCAAAGTTATGAGCAGATATTCTCAGAGCACTTCACCTACATATAGCTGACTGGCTATTAGGACAGTTTTGCCAAATATTACAGTAAAGAAATTACCCACCCTAGCTTTAACTGCAAGGTTTTAATACATGTCCTCAACATTTATGGCATTATACACCGTGTGGAAGCATTTTGTTTTGGCAACGAGCTAAAAATTAGCAGGGTTATAGTTGCAAAACAACATAGCTTTTTAAGTTTCTAATTATTATTATGTCCATCAGGAGGATAATGCGATCGGTTGCGTTTGTACGTGCGATGGTGAGTGATGGTGAGTGCTTATGTCTGTCCACGGATCATCTTACATTCTGCTGCAGCAAACTGCGTTACATTTCGGGAGTGACCAGATATCGTTGCAATAACTTGGTGAGTTTAATTTTGGTTCTTTTAGGAAAAATGATATAAAGTGTATGATACAACTTTAAACCGATGCATATAGCATGTTTGTTGCGTACATCACCGGTTGTTAGTTGGCTCACTTTTGTTGTTTAGTGCAGCCCTTTGGTGTCTAGAAGGGAGGTTAACCAACACACCTTTTTTTTTTTTATCATTTATATTATATGGTTTCATTGTATAATGTGGCTAGCCATGTATTGTCCATTTCTGTCCCCTTTGCATGTATATGTGTGCTTTATTATATACATATTTGTACCTTGTCTCTCTGATTTTGTGTGTTTTTGTATGCGATACGTATGACCAGCTATGTAATGATTTATGGATCTGAATTGTTCTTCACCAATTATTCTAGACTACAAAACCAACAAAAGAGTTTAAAAATATATATATAAATAAGCAAGCATGGTGGTACTATATAAGTAGTTGGGGAAAAAACAAATAGCAGGAACTTTGGAGGGAAATTATTATTATTTTCTTTAAATAAGTAATGCTGAGTGCATACATTGCTGATCTGAGAATGCTCATCTTTCTCCCAATTGATTTACAATTGTGTGAACATGGAAGAGCAGAAATGTGTCAGAAATAATTAAATCTGATTCTTAAGACGTTAAAGCCTTATTTTGATGAATTATATTCAAGATAAACTGAATTTCAATGCAAAAACCCAGAATGTGACCTCATGTTTCTATATTTTACAGTAAAATGATTCCACCATTGTAACTAAGAAATAAAAGGTCTATATCAGGTTATCATAAAAAACATTATAAACTTAGAGACTGTTTTGGACGTTTGAATATGGATCAGTAATTACAGAGCCAATGTGTTGCTGTTTTCTTAAAATATGCAAGATATTGCAAACTGGAATGCTGTTGTTTTTTTGTCACACTTTTTATACAGAGGGAGGGATTGTAGAAGTTGATTTAAGGACTGTGGCTAAAAAGTCAAACAGTGCCACCATTTGGTCAGTTTAAAAAATGTTAACTAGAAGAAAATCAACAATTCATTTAGCGTGTCTGTTAAGTGTTTATGATGAAAAGCTGCAGCTTCTTCAGTTAAATTTAAGCTTCAATGAGTACAAACACTTCTGTTTATTTTTTTTCCCCAGAGACAAAGAATTGACGCGGAGAAATGAACTAATGAAATCCACACACTGCCTTTATTACTGTACATTAAATACAGATTCCACTTATTTTTTATTTAATAATGGCGAATCCTTTTTCTGCCTTATGGTTTCCATAAGTTAAGAAGCAAATGTAATAACATGTTGTAGTTTCTCTCTTTTGAATTTAAATTACCTTGGAGCAAAATCAAAGTTTGTAGGTCCCATATAAATAGGAATGATATAAGAAAAAAAAAGTGCAAGAAATTGAGAATTACTATCCATTTTTATGAAGCAGAAACAGAACCGTTCAATTTGAACTCCTTTAACCGTTCAGAGACGCTTTCCTTACCATCCCAGAAAAATACCGATTATCATCCTTTTCATTTAAAACCAAAAAACATGGCGCCATCTGCAGGCTGTAGTGTGTTATTGTTCCACTGCATTGTACCAAAATGCTAAAATGTCTTTAAAGATGACAATGGGAGCTTTTTGATATTGATATCAAAATATTGCAGAAGAATTAACTGGAATTTGAAAACCTCATTCAATTTTATCTATATTCAACCTTTTGCAAGTAAAGGAAACTTAGAAAAAAAAAAGAAAAAAGTCTGACAATCAGAACTTCTTGATTGTTAGATAAACAAGATGTCCTGAATTTGACATAGAAGCTGTGGGGCAAAATTATCTACAGTTGTACTCTGTGCCGTTTCAAACCTAATTCTTTTGGGGAGTTAGAACCCAGATTCTACTGGATATGAATCCTGATACCTCACCTTTAACCACATTTAAGTTGCTTGCAGTTATATCTGTGGTCTTCAGATGAGTGCGTGTCTGTGAGTGTTTGTTATCTGGTATCTGGTATGTGTGTTGATGTCTGAGGAGTACTCCTGTGAACACACTGGCTCGGTGGTTTAGGGCTGACGGCGTTCCCTCTTGGTGAGCAGGTAACACTGAATGGTTCTTAGTCGATCTTTGGCGGGGGCGAACTCCGGCTGCAGCTTCAACGTGGACTCGTACCAGCGCATGGCTTTCTCAAACTCCTCCTGATGGTCGAAACAAACAACGACCACGTCACCATCAGGACACTCATCTCTGCTTGGATACGTTTATTTGGACTTTTTGGAAGCTGAGCAGTGAGTCGTGTCACAACGACAGAATAAATGAGGATCAAACAGCAAACAGAACATGTGATAGTAGCCCTTACCATTGCTATATAGACGTTGGCGAGGGTAAAGTGGTTCACGACAAAGTGCGGGGCGATTTCTACGGCCATGCGGGCGACTGTGAGAGCGTCCTCCCACAGCCGGGCGTTCTGGAAGATGTTGGCCAGGCTGATGAGGGGAACGTCCTGGAAACAGAGAATATGTTTTCATGTTTAAAAACAATCCTTTGTTCTGTAAAAGTACCAGGCTGGTTAACTGCGGATCGTCTAACTTGCCTTCATGTGATGGGGGGCGTAGTTGAGGGCCTGTCGCAGGCAGTCGATGGCTCTCTTGCCTTGACCTTTGACCCTCCAGTACAGTGCAGCCATGCTGGATAAAACCCATGATGTTTGATTCTGCAGACAGGGATGAGAGAGGGGGAATAAATGGAGACTTTAAATCTACAGTACAGTAAAAGCGCAAAGAAAAAGCACGTTGCATCTTTAGATTAAAAAAAATCCTTCTACTTTAATCTTCTTGGCATTTCGCCGTTTCCCTCAGTGAGTAAAAAAAACAAAACAGTTTTTATAATAACTAAATATAAATGGTTATTTCATTTTTTGAAAAACCTATATTCAGAATATCTGTAGGGTTTGACAAATTGAGCTCACAGAACCAAACGAGTTTCAGTACAAAGAGTTTCACATGGAGTAGATCCGTTTGTCACATTCAGTTCTGGAGGGAAGCACTGAAGGTGTTCTGAATAACAGCAGCAGAGCTTTAAAGAGCTGGATAATGAGAAATGTCTTTTTACATTGAACACAATATAAAGTGACATCTGATCCTTTCCAATCCACATTAACATTATTAGTAGTAGTTTAATGGTAGTTAAATGTATCGTAGAAGGGAACAAAAACGCATAAAAAATGATCTGCCAGCTGTCTTTGCCATTGAGGTGACATTCAAAATGTCTAAACTTCCATATTTGAATGCAAAAGGTTTTCTTTAAGGAAGAGATGTGAGAGCTCTTACCTTCTCCAGTACTTTGGCGATGCGCGTTCCCCACCTGCTCAAAGGACTGAGGAGAGAACTTATCTTTGCCGAGGTTCTGCAGGACCTGGAGGTTAGGACAAGAGAGGAGGCTCACATCAGACTATTACCTCAGAAGAGTGCTGGTTATTTAATAATAGTCTGACTGTCAATCATGTCTTTTTTTTTTCTAAAAGTGTAGAACTCTCAAATGATTTTCCACCTGAGAGTTTCAACACATTAGTACTGACCTTGAGCATGCATTATCCACACCTGTTGCATGTTTTATAAATCGGCCTATGATTGTCTTGGCTGTTTTAGAAAATCTCCTGTATACCCTTGCCGCAAATTTATTTTTGTTACCTAGCTCAAGTTCTTTGAATTCTTCACACAAGTTTGCACCAAGCTACATTCAACACATGCTTTATTACAACTGTAGAATAAGGACTTTTTTTTTCCTGATTGAAAAATCACGTTTTTCACGCCTATTATTCACACTATTTGTAATATAGGTTATGAACCAAAATATTAGTTATCATCATCATCATCAACTGTATCCAGTTAGTGTTTGTAGTGTAACATTTGGCTGAGAGAGAGAGAGGGAGAGAGAGAGAGAGAGAGAGAGAGAGAGAGAGAGAGAGAGAGAGAGAGAGAGAGAGAGAGAGAGAGAGAGAGAGAGCCCTACCCACAGTCCTCCTCAGTTGGTAATATGATTCCCTGCAAGATCCTGAGAGTAAATATTGTGAACTACTTCTGGACAATTTGAAACTATTCTGTACATTTCTACAGTTTTCTTCTACCTTGACTTTGACATAAAGGGGTGGCTGATCATCTTGAAGATGTTGGAACATTTTCAAAGTGATGGACCCCACTTTGCGGTCACCTTTCACCTTCACATGTATGATATCTGTCGTAGACAACAATTCCCTGGTCATTTCCTTAGATATCCAAAATGGATCTTTTTAGGAGGACATAAGGCTGGAATATCTGTTCCCTGTGACTTTTTTTTACAGCTCCTCTTCTCAACATTGAGTGGCGAAGTCCTCTCACTCACAAAACAATTATTTTAAAATTCTTATGGTTATGGAACTGTGATGTTATGTAGCCACGATTATGGTAAAAGTCAGTTAATCGCGGCATCCCTGCTGTGGAACTGAAAGTCTTGGATGAGCTTGTTCAACATTCAATTTTTGAACGAAAATCAACTAGTCTGTCATTCTGTTTCTTGAATATCGTTGTGATGGAGATGACAACACATTTCATTAAAGTGACACTGTTATTGGGACTGCATACTGTTTACGTATAGAAAGGGGAGAGTTTCTTGTAATCTGTGGCTTGTGCCTGGGCCTACCTCACGCAGCTGGCTCTCTCCAGTGTAGTGGATGGCGGCACGATTGGCCACGCCTGCCAGGTGGTCGAGGGTGTGCATACTGGCAGCTAGGTTGGCGTTGCATAAAGGTTCAGCAGCTGGCTCCTGGAGAGGAGTGGCAAAGTCTATGTGCTCTGTGATGCTGGAAAGAAAAAGAGACAGAAAAGGGGAAAAAAAAATCAATCATAAGACTTCAAACTAGATTTACTGTATTTTGGTCGTTGATATGCTGTGATGCAAGAACATCAGTGAGGCAGGAATGTTTTCTTTTCTTTTCTTTGATAACATGGTTTTCCATTTCTAAACACCTAACAGATGTTTGCTAAAAACACTTTGTGGATATCGTCTTTCCAGTTATTCTGTGAACATAAAGAGAACTCATAAGAGCTGCTACTTCCAAAACTAACAAGTGTACATGGTTAATGATTTAGTGCTACTAAATTCGCAGTTATATAAACAGTTACAATATAACGTAAGATGAAACTGTGAGCATGATCAGGACAGTGAGGGTCTTACTCAATGTTCTTGGCAGAAACAGCCAACCAGGTGCTTGCTACAGTGGTTAGGTCTACCCTTCGAGTCCGCTGGCACTCCTCTGGCCCCGGCCAGCCAAGACTTGTGTAGTCCCTCCAGCGGCCTGCCCGAAAAAAACAAACCACAAAGACATCTCTCTTAGTAGTCGAGCACCTCAGTGTTTCATTTCTGTGTTCATGCTGTTGTAAAGAAGGAGAAATGCAGGGGTATGTGGTACCTGAAGGGCCAGGCGACGGGATAGTTGGGCCGCTTATCTCCAAGACAGAGTGTCCTCCAGGCAGTGAATCCCCGTTCTGGCCGTCATCACTGATGGAAACACTCTCCGTTCCATCCACCTTCGCCTTCCTCACCCGCTTTACCTGGAAGGTGATCTGATGAACGAAAGTCAGCCACTTCAGTCCCCGAAATCTCCCGTTCTTTGGTGATTTTTAACTCAAACATAATTCTATTTTGTGAAAAAGGATGGGCATTGTACACGTACCCACTCGGCTCCCTCGTCGTCCTCACAGTTTCCGAAGCAGGGCCCGCCACCGGCCCGGGCGCCCATGACGCGGTCGTTCTTCAGCACCCGGATACCTCGCAGGTCCCCTCGCTTGCCTCCGACGTCCAGCGCTCCCTCAAAAGCTCCCATCAGGTCCTCCTTCAGCTGCCACTCCTCCTCGCCTTCCGCTCCGCCGCTGCCGAACGGCGTGGCCATTTGAGCCGCTGCTGAGGCCGGGGAGGGAGAAGCCTGCTGCTGTCCGGCTGCTTCGCCTGACCCATTGCTGTCCAAGATAACCTCTGAAGAGTGCGTGTGGAGGGGGGAGATGAACAGGGAAGAAATAAGAGAACAATTAAGAGAGGTGTTGAGTTACAGGAGCACTTAGCAAACTCTCCAGGACAGAAACACCCCATTAGAGCCTAATAATTATATTTTTCAGGGTCGTCAATTAAGCCAACTGACATGTGAGACGGTCGTGGTCTAATTCTCAATGACATTTTGTCAGTTAACTAAAAAAAAATGATACTATTAACTGACATCATTGACTGAATAAAGGACCCAAAGATGGCTATATATCAACTAGGGATCATGCTTGCAATAATTGAAATAAGTATGATGTTTTATATAGCCACTAAATCATATCCTTACTCTCAAAGAGCAGGGAGTCCTCCATGGCAGATATGGCCGGTGTGTCCTGCTTCTCTTCGCTGCCTTCCCATTCCTCCAGCTGTATAGCGAGGTCCTTCTCAGCCATGCAGGCAGCACCCTCTGGATCAACACAAGTTAGGTTCAGAGACACTTATCATCCAAACATTACTCTCTCTCTCTCAACACTCTGCTGACTCAGGCAAAGCTTTACAATATTTTTTTCCAACTTTGAAACTCCTGCCATCACTGGAAAGACATTAGATGTTTGCAATTCATTACTGGATGTCACAGTCTCATAGGAGTCATGGAGGAGACCCATGAAAACAGCTGTAAAGGTGCAAGAGACACCACAGATGGCAGATTTGACCCTGTAGGATTTGGTTTCAAGCTGTTTCTCACGTGCAATAGTTGGCTACTAGCCATGTATGATGTGTTGTTTTTCTAAAAAAGACATCGAGCCCAAATTGTTACAACTTGTTTGACATGTGGGAGGAACTGCATAAACCATAATATTTAACAGGAGAAAGGTTTGTGTATTTATGTAAACCTTTTGCCCTAACTTGGGGTGGGCGTGTGTTTTGTAAGTGCTTATTTGACCCCATGCACCCGCCGTGTTTTGAAGGGAGCAATATTTAGCTTTGGAGAGTAAAATATAGACCCTTCTAATTTTGGCATCAGCTATTTTCTGTAGTCTAAATTATTGAGTGGCAAAATTTCTCCACTTCAAAGCACTTTTCGCTTCACTCCCACTGATGTGAATAATGAAGAAGATGCAGCCTATATTCACGTTAGGAGTGCAACACACTACTTGCTTTTCACAGCTACTCTAACAGCTTCAAGGGGAAGGTGTGTGTGTGTGTGTGTGTGTGTGTGTGTGTGTGTGTGTGTGTGTGTGTGTGTGTGTGTGTGTGTGTGTGTGTGGAGGGACCTGTTTCGGGCCTACAGCGCACAAGTGCATTTTTAGCTTGAGGCTAATTTTCTCACTGCAGGTAGCTGGTAGAGCTTGACAATTTTTGTAAGCCTTCCAATAAATACTTTTTTTTTTTTTTTTTTATAAATCAGAACAATAAATTAAACTTACACAATGCAGTTGATTCTGCACTGAACAGTATTAATCATTTTATAGTTATAGTATTTAAAACTAAATACAAATTTAGAGATGAAATCATTTTTGTCGACTAATTGATCAGTTGATTAATCGACAGATCTGTAAAAGGGAGTTTCTCCAAAATGATTCACACAAAAGCACCACTTACAATCGGGTGTTTACCAGAAATTAGCTCAGAAGTTTCTTGGAAATAAGTCATTCGGAATGAAAAAAAAAAAAAAAAAAAAAGCCTACATTTCAAATTAAAATTATGAATGAGCTTTCCTGGTCTCTCCATCTGTCTGTTATTCAGCTATTTTATTGCCAACGGTAAGATTTTGAAAAAAACAACTTCAGGAAATGATGATTATTTCTGTTCTGTCCCAGCATGTTTGTAACAAAGAAGTTATTATTATTATTAAGAAACTCTCAGTTGCACAGTCTAATGATGCAATTGTTAGGCCTTGAAAAACCAGAACCCTCGCTCTGGCATTAGCTCCCAACAGTGTCTCCAAATCCCAGAAATCTTATCCACAGGTAACAGTTTAGTTTCCTGTTCAAACATGTATCTTGGAGTGCGCCATTATAAGTAGTAAAGTTAAGTAAGTAGCATTCTGAGGAAACAATCCATTAAACTTAAGAGAGACGGGAGTAAAATAAGTCGTTGTGTGTATATTTGATCCACTTACGTGAGCAGGGCTGCCGCTGGGACAGGTTGTAAAGGAAGGGGTAGAACTGCAGACAGCGCAGCAGAGGTAGGCTGTTGCGACACTGATCACAGCCGGCAAAGGACGAGAAGGACGGGGAGGAGGAGAGGGCCGTCACCAGGATGTGGCGGAACAAAGCCAGAGCACCTGTCACGTTGCCCTGAGCCAAGTGCACGCTCACCAGGCTGAGCAGGGTGTGGGGCTGAGAGGGGGGGGGTGTAAAATCAAAACAGGGTCACATCAGCTGCTGGGGAACATCGGTGCAAACTCACCTTCAGCTAGAGCAGATATATGTTCGTCCTAGAAAGATATAGGGAGAAAAGAAACGCACATGCAGCTCCGGTTCTTACATATATATTCCTACCTGCTGTTCCTGGATCGGTGTACCATGAACATGCATTATTTATCTCTGCAAGTCCCCGTCTTGATGGCTTCATTTAACAAGATGTTAGAAACGCTCTCTATTGATTTCAGTTCATGCTGACTCAATACAATCTTGCTGATCCTGCACATTTGTGGGACACACACTTTAAATCTTGCCAAAGGTACTCTTTTGGGTTGAAATATGGAGAATCTGCTCGGCCACCGGAGAGGACTAAATTTATATTCATGTTTCCTGGAACCACCTTGAAATGATGAGAGACTTGTGTAAATGTCAGTATATACTGCTGGATGCCTATAACTGACAGAGGGTACAGTGTGTGGTCATTAAAAGATGTGCTTAGAGAGCAAAGTTTGGGCGTGATGTGGCATTAAAATGTTGCTCAACTGGTATTAAAAGCAGGGTATCTTTGGAGTACTTGGGTTGCTGGACAAAGTACACTTTGTTTAATCAATGGAGCAGTGAATAAAGACCAACACGGCTTTACAGGAACAGCGTCGTTGCATTATTTCATTGGTTTCTCTTCCCGATTACAATGTGTTGTGGTTCACGTTTACGCTGTAATCTGTAACTTTGGCTTCTATTTTTGATCTTTTTAACCCATTTTCAATGTTGAATCAGTTTGAAATCCTTGATATATCCTCCAAACACACATTGTAGACCCTTCTGTCTGATTCTGCATTTCCCAAAATTTGATAATATCTATTCAGAGAGTGAAGTTAGTGACAGCGTGAGGTAGCTCTGACAGCTTGATGGAGTAGCACTGGAGGGCGGGGCTTAATTCAGAATCAATCGGAAAGGTTTTTTTGGCCAACTTGATTGATAAGAATCTATAACAATGCTATTGTTCAGTTATAGTTTGATATATCTGTTAATAAGGACAGTCATGGATTTTCATCTGGATACTCAGTAAAAACACAAGATGTTGTGGCAAATCAGTTGTTTTGAATGTTAGTTGTATGTTGTTATGTTTAATATTACCTTAATTTATGTGTGGAAAAATGTGAGGTGTCAGAGCTCTGTCTCCCTCATCCCCTTGTCTCTCTCATAAGAAGTGCATTAAGAAATATACACCAATACCGGTCAAAGTAATATACTACGTTCAAGCCATGTGACTAAAAAGTAAAGTAAATGTAACTAAGAGGGTCAAGCCCTGCAGGTTGTGTACAGATGTGCTTTTTTTTTTTTTTTTTTTACCTCTGATGCATTGACAGCCAGCGCTTGCTCCAGCAGTGTTTGTGCGTGGGTGGTCAAGCCGTGGTGCAGCAGCAGGTTAGCAGCGTTGGTGAGGGACAAGTGGCGGTGGGAGGGTGCGGCGGCGGAGCTCAACACTTGGCGCAGGCACTGCAGGGCACGGCTGGCGTTGCCTTTGGCTCGCCAGAATAGAGCCGCCTCATTGTGGAGCAGCCAGCGGGGGACAGAGGCCTAAACAAACAAACGACTGTTAGCTCTGAAGATGAACGACTGACGATGGTTCGGACGAGGGAGGTTTGGAGCAATTCGGGAGCGATTTCTAATCAAATTGTCATATGTGACTCTAGTTTACTAACGTGTGCATTGTCTCACAAACGGGTATAGAAGAACCTTTCTTCACTGGACTCCACTGTGTTTTGTCGACCTAAGCCTGCTAGTGTTGCATCATGGCTCCCATTCAGCCTGGCTCCACAGCGCGAGCATTTCACTCATTATGTGAGATGTAATTAGAGTGTGTAAAGGTGAAACAATATTTTGATTGCACCAGTGATTGACTGTTTGACACCTGCCGTGCGTCAAAAATTAGCTAAGCTCGGATGAAAACAAATCTGTTATCTCACCTCTCTTTTTCATATTAGCAAAGATCGTGTGTAGAAAAAACATCTGGGTAGGAGTTTCCCCATTTTTAACACCCAAAATGTCACTTTTGCAGGTTGAAATAACATGCAGCACTGGCAGAAGTTCATATCAAGTTCATATCAGATTTGGTCCCCTTACTTGTTTAATAGCTTGAGCTATTCTGGAGCCGATCTGCTCCAGCGTCCATCCTCCACTACGTATCTGCAGTACCTGTGATCACACACAGTAATACACATGATTGGATATTCTTCTGCACAGTTCCACATGCAGAGTCAGGGCATAGTCATTCTGTTAACATTCTGCACATGGTTGGCATTTATCTCCGCACGAACACAAATAATCAGGCAGACAGATACCTGGGAGGCAGAGGGATCTGGCAGCTTCTTTTCTTCCAGAGGCCAGTCTAGTGAGGCAGGCAGGAGGGCTGGATATGGTTGGGGGACGGGGCCACAGTCTGGCAGCGCCGCCGTCAGAGGACTGCTGCTCCCGTAGAGGAGAGTTGCCACGGGGCTGAATAAACACAATTAGACAAATTGCACAAGTCATTTTTATGTGGTAATTTTCCATATGTTACTCTGGATGCACAAGGATGCAGTTTTGTAGATCATTCTTTGTAACCACAAAACACCCCCCCCCTTCATCCAGGACCGTGTACTGACCCGAGGCCCTGTGATTCAGGTGGAAGATAGAAGGTCGGCAGCAGGTGAGCAGGGGGAACACTCGGGTACTCGTGGGCACAGTCGGTCCTCTGAGGCCACAACATCTTCTGCATGTCCTAAAGTGAAAACACACTTAGCTCTCAGTCTCCAAAACAATTGAATATAATATTTAAAATCAAATTGAAATTCAGTCTGTAAATAATTACACAAACAAATTGGAAAAAACTAAAAAACAAACATAATGAAAACTACTCCAAACAAATCTGTACACTACAAAAACAACTTTTTTTCTACATAATAGTAACCCTGAAGCTACAGCTTCCCGTGTCAAACCTTTTTACAAAACACTACCTCTTTGATGCCAAAAGCAACAACAAACACATTTAAAATATCCCTACATGCCATTCTGTTCTGACATTTTCTATTAGTCCATTAAACTACTACTACTGAATTTTGTAATCTTTGGTTCACAACGAGATATCATTTCAGTCACTCTAAATGAGTTCCGAAGGTGCAGAGGTATCAATGTTCCTTTTGGTTGAAATTGATGGTGAAAAAAAGGAATTCAATCATAAACGAACAAAAAACATCAATGTAGTTCTCTGTCTTGCCTGGGTGTAATCCTGGTGGCTGCCCCAGAGGGCAGCAGCAGGGTCCTGGTCTCCGGACACAGAGGGATGCAGCTGGGGGTTCGCTCCGGTCTGGTTGGAGTTGCGCTCTGATACGAGCGCCACGCTGGACGCCACTGACACCTCCTCCCCAAACTATGAACAAACGGAGAAACAGACACAACTGAGAAACACAAGCTGAAGGAATATTTTTTAGGGATTTAAGGAAAATAACATCTCAAAGACTCACCTGGACGTAGTGGACATGCTCGAACAGATCGCCACGGTGATAGCGCACGGGCAGGTCAAAGGGGCAGTAGAGGCTGCGCTGCTGCTGACCGAGGCGACACATCTGATGGTTCCCTGGAGAACACACACAGAGAGAGAGAGAGAGAGAGAGAGAGAGAGAGAGAGAGAGAGAGAGAGAGAGAAGAGAGAGAGAGAGAGAGAGAGAGAAAACTCAGGTGCTGCTCTGCCCTGACAAATCAAAGCATGTCTATATAGCAATGTGCATGGAGATCAAAGCTAGATTAACGTGACAACACATCTTTTCAGACAACTCACAGTCATGAATTCCATAAAATCACATTTATCTCACTTTAGCGTTCTCAAAATTGATATATATCCTTTCTTTTCATATTTATAAATATCTGCATTATTCTAGCCACAAGCAGGTTGAACCACAGCACAAGTCGACACATTCTTTCTTGAACACCTAAAGCAATTAACTTTTCTTTTATGATGATATACTCTACTATACAAAATCCAAAAAGTAATACACGCCTTAAGGTGTTCTCAGTCCTATGTGCGTGGCATCTTACCGAGTTGGGCTTCCTTGGCCATCTGGGTCTCGTGGATAATGTTGCGCAGGATCTGCTCCTCCTGCAGCAGCTTGTGTTTGTCCAGTGCCTCCTGCTGGCGAAGGTAGTGGTCATGCTGCTTCTGGTACTCCTTCAGTTCATTCAGTGTCCGCTGCAGGGATCTAAAAAAATATAGTAAAATGAGGAAGGCAAATAGGGGACAGGCCGAAATGCATCGCAGGGAAACAAAGCTTATCACATGAGTACACTACGACTACAAGACGTTTTTTAAAGGCTTGGTGTCTGAGCAGAATCCCCTTTGCATTCACAAGCAAAACACTGACTGGATGCCAGCTTTGTGGACCTCATTTACATAAAAACTGACTTCCTCATTGATGGCTCTAAGTAAAAGGAAAATTGCTCTACGGGGGAAAGTCGATTGTCTTTACTGGTATCATTACGAATCCCTTAAACTGACTGATTCTCTTATCATTTCATGAAATCCTAAACCAACCAATCCTTGTTCAAAAAAAAGAAATATACTTTAAAACATGCTTTAAAGCCTATTTGTCAAGAATAGTTGCAATGGGACATGTTTGAAAATGTCCATCCATCATTGTGAGAATCTTATCCAACCAAAGTAGTGAAGAGTGTGAATGTACGGATGCCTTCCTACCTGTGCTGGGCTTCCAGGCGCTGCTCCAGCTTTTGCTGACAGAGCACAGAGTGTTTCCTCCTCAGGGCCTGCTCGAAGCCCGGCTGGGCCTGCAGTGCCTGTTCGTAACACAGCACCGAGTGGTTGTATTCCCCGAGCATCTGTTTAGGACGGAGATGGATGGGGGAGACAAACGGATGGCGGAGATAGCAGAGGTCAAAGGGTGATTCATTTCATGGAGAAATCATGCTGTAATAAAACTAAAATGAGTACTACACACTCCTGGTATAAAGCTTTGGGGATATACGAGTTTAGTAATAACCCATTGGCTATTTGTCTGACAATAACGAGCCTCTGGGAGCAAGGGGATGTATTTTTGGGATTCCGGTGAAGCCAATAGATATCCAGGACAAGACTCCTTATCTGTGCTCTGCTCATTGTTTATTGTCTGATTAGCAACTTGATATACCAGAACAGAGTTGGAGTTGAGAGACAATGTGTACGATCCGGATTGTTTACCTGCAGTCGCCAGTTTACAAGCTGATTTTAAAAACAACAAAAAAAGCAAAATCATCTTCATGTGTTCTGCCTCTTTTGTCCACAAGGACTTTTCTCCTGCATATAACCAAAGCCTGCTCAAACATGATCGGTCAACACCGGCTGCAAACGGAAAAGCAGAACGATTTCAATACCAAAATCTTGTCCCGTTTCCTGCAGATTCTGCACATGAATGCAGAGTCTGTTTATAGAGATAATAAAGTCCCTACGCAAGTATTAAAGTCTTGTTATTGATGATAATACGCTGTACCTTCAATATACTTACCAGTGTGAAAATAAGATGCTGACAGCTGAAGTCTGTCTCATTTGTGTAATGGGAACCCAGAAACTAAACAACAGATGGTGAGATAGCAAATATCTTTATCGATAAATTTGCCACCATCTTAGAGGAAAACATCACTTTTCTGTGAGATACTGTAGTAATAGTAGGAAAGAAAGAACCGGAAAGAAAGCTTACTACAGTTTAGTTTGCCAAGTCTCAATTAGATTGTATTTCTTACCAAACACCAAAAAATTTGCATTGGTAATTGAGAACAGGTGGGAAGCAAAAAAGTTGAAATTGAAAGCATTTCGCCATTTATCCAATGCACCTTTGCTCTACCAATATATCTAATTAATGCTAGAGTTCACTGGATATATTGACTTTCAGATTGTTGTACATGGCAGACAAGAAAAGTCTGTAAAATACTCGCTTCGTGAGGGTTTTCTTAAACATGCACACATAGAGTGGACCTTATGCAAGACAGTGTTCTGACAAACACCACAAGCAATAGCTGTGATCCCGTTAACCAAACAGTTAATACCATAAAAACCCAGATGCATGTGAGTCTACTGCAGTGCTATGATGTTTATTTGACTTACAGCATAAATGTTGCCCAAGGTGTAGTGGCTTGTGAAGAGGTCCGAGGTAAGGTCCAGGGCCGCGTGGGCAAGAATAGCAGCATCTGCCGAGAAATGGGCGCGGTGCAGGACGTTGGCCATGTTGACCAAGGCCACATCCTTGTGCTGCCTACAAGAACCACACACCAAAACACAGATACAGTGTGAGAACGTGACCACCTGTTAATAAACAGTATACTATTGCGGCGTCCTTCTGAGCAGCCCGACAGTACCTCGGTGAGAAATGCAGAGCACGCACCACGCAGTCCACTGCCCTCTGAGGCTCGTTCTTCATGCGCCAGTAAAATGACGCCATGTTGTACAGCACCCAGGATGATGAGTTCTGGAAAACACAATCATAAAGATGTTCACACACACAGACACACTTCGAAGGACTAACTGCCAATTGTTAAGACTCTATTGGATCTTTGCTTTTCCCCAACATAGTTCTGCAACATTGAATAATGGACCTTTGTCTCAGTCCTTCTGGGCTGACTGGCTGAGAGAAAGGCAGATAAATACAAAAATATACAGACGAAATGTACACAAAATCCTAAATGAAAACCAGGTCTGCTACCCATTAGCAGATATTGTATATTATCTGTGCACATTCCATGCTTTTGTCCAATATCTGCCAGAGTGGAGAACAATGGTCTTTTATATTTGTATAGCAAAGTGAGGCAAAGTTGTACAGGCGGTACTTACCCTCAGTAACTCTTGATGGATGCGATGGCCCACCTCGTCAATGCTGCGGCCCAGCTTATGAGACAGTGAACTAAAAATTGGATCCTCCTTAGAAAGCAGTGGGGAGGTCAAGTTTCCCCTCTCCTGCACACCCTGGAACAGATACAAAGGTCAGACAGAGCCATTTATTTGGAACTTCAGCATGTGATCGGTCACACAAAGGCTACATCTCTGTTGTGTGCGGAGCATAAATGATAGCGAAGGACAGCAGGGCTTACTGAAAATCTCAAGTATTTCACAACTACATAAAGAGCATACCAACTTTCAAAGTACACACTTAAAATATCTCTGCAATGCTATCCGTGTTAATATAATGCGCTGGTAGCCGCCAACTGGACTCTTAAACTGATAAGGGAAGTTAATACGTACAATAATACATTAGATCTATAAAGCTTTTCAGAGTTCTCAAAGACACTGTAGATAAAATAAAAAACAAGCAGTAAAACAGCCAAGTCTGAGGGGTGTTTTGAGGGTCTTTTTGAATGACAATGTCGGAGGCCTTTTTAATATGGTTTGGTAATGAGTTCCACACAGCGGGGAAGACAACTGACAACGCCCTGTCACCCCAGGTTTGGTCCTTGAGACTTGCAGGGGGTTGGAATCAGCAGAGCAGAGTTATCGGGAGGGGGCACGCTGGTGGAGGAGGTAGGACAGGTAGGGGGGCGTCATGTTGTTGAGGGCCTTGCGGGTGGTGAGTACAATGTTGAAGTTTATCCTGTGTTTAACTGGGAGCCAGTGGAGGTCATGGATCATGTGATCACCTAAGCGGGTGAAATACTAGTTTGTGGAATCATAAAGGATTCTGTTGCAGAAGCCTGGATGTTACAAAAGTGCAGTAAGTGACAGTGAGGGTCGGAGGAGAAAAGGCCGTTTTGGCGTCTGGGTGACATGGGGCAGGGAGGAGTTGGCGGGGTCAGGGATGACTCCAAGGTTGGTGATTTATGTGGAGGGGAAGACCATGGAGCCATAAATATTGGGTGACTGAAAGATATGTGGCGAAGGGATGTGGTTTTTTCAATCTGATAATTTCAAAATATCAACTTTATTTATTGTTACTTGCCCTCAAACACACCGCTGCCCTTTAATCTCTACCAAAGGGCCTCATTTTTAAGAAATGTGACTTGAATGCAACCTTAAGATACGATCAACTTGTTCTTTGGAGACAAAGATTACAGTGACTTTCTTATCTCTTCCTTCTGGCTTATAGAGGCAACATTTATTGCTAAAATGGTGACAGACTATTAATGTCCTGATGAAAGATTAACATTTAAAGATCATGGAAACAACCTTGCTGATAAACTGCAACAAAAGCTTTTTTTTTTTCAGTGAAACCAAACCAGCTTCCCCCTGACCTCTTCTTCTTTTCAGTTCTGGATTATTTAGATGCTAAATATCAGAATGCTGCTGCCTCAGGCCTTTAGAGTGCATTTCCCATTGAGCTCTTACACCATGTTCACAATGGACACGTTGCAAAACGCAGCGCTGTGTCAATACTTACACAAGCAGTACCTGGCTGATCACACAAGAAGCACATTTCTCCACACAGGTAAACATGCTCCTCTGCTGCTTTCTACAGAGCCAATATCTCTGTCCCTCTTTCTGTCTGTCTGCTTGTGTGTGTGTGTGTGTGTGTGCGTGTGCGTGTGTGCGTGTGTGTGTGTGTGTGTGTGTGTGTGTGTGTGTGTCTGCACATGTCTGGCTGTAGATCATTCTCTCCTGTATGTGTCTGTTCTCAAATAATTTCCCACTGAAACTTTAAACAGAGCATTGCTGTAAAATGCCAGCTCGACCAAGCTAAAAGGTTAAATACATTCCCAACAAGATGCTTACATTTAATAAATAAAAAAATGTTGAAATGTAATAAAATTACTTATTTCAAGCACCTGTGACTAGTTAAGTTTCAATTTAAACATAAATAAGAGCGGGGAGAGGGCTTTTACACATAGTTACAGCATACTGCTTGTGCATCCCTACCTCTCAACAAGTCAGCATACCAATTCTAACAAATTATTCATTGGATGTTGAAAACAGTTTGGCCTCTACTCACCCTGAGATGCTGGAAAGCATGGATACTATAAGGTAGCTCAAACACTTTTGCACAGTCAGGCTTTTCTAGATCAGGGGGCAGAGCTGACCGGGAATCCACATAGTCCTCAGGGCTGAAAGCAGGAGAGGAGAAAAGTCTCTTTAAGATGACAATTTCATCATAAGCATAGAGTTACTCACTTAACAAAATCACTGTAGATGCAACAAAAATGTTTTCAATTTTATTGAGGAGAGCTTACCTGATGTCTTTGCTTTCCAGGGAAATATATGTGCCGTCATATAGGTCCAGGTCTCCCAGGGGAACCTTCGCCATGACGCAGTCTGCATCCTCTTTGTAGTGTCTCTGCTCCAGCCCCGTGTCTCTGTCCTCATTCTCCTCAATGTGAATCTTCTGCGCCACTAGCTGCTTCTGCTCAACAACAGCCAAGGACAACAATCAGCGAAGAGTAAAAAAGGCACAAGAAATGGACAGCTGACCGCACAGGTAGCGGTATTCAATGTATTACGTTACATTACAGTCATTTAGCAGACGCTTTTATCCAAAGCGACTTACAGGAAGTGTATTCTACATAGGTATTCAAGAGAACTACTAGTCACCAGAAGTCATAAGTGCATCTCCTTTCTTAAACAAGCATCTAAGAGCATAAACCAGAGCAAAAGTACAGAAACAAACTAATACGAATACAATAAGTGCTAAGTGGAAGGCTCAGGGTAGTACTATATAGTAGTATAAACTAGCGATAGAGGGTATTTATGCTCCAAATAACGCTAAAGAGAATGCTCTTTTTTCCCCCAACAGTATTGGGAAACTTATCTCTTTTCCGCACAAATGAAACAGAAAGCAAGAAACTCATTAGCATTTAAAAAGGGAAAGGGAAACACACTTTGCACAGCACACACACAAACACACACCTCCAGCTTCTTGAGGTAGTTAACACGAGTCTCTTGCCTCATGAAGATCACAACATCATGTGGATGCTTCAGATTTAAAGGGGAGTCAACCTGAAACAAAAAAAACAAGGGCGTTAGGACTGGCACACAGTCAAAAGTCATGAATGCAGAGCAACCTGCTGATTCATTTCAGGACATGACACAGTATTACCAACTTCAATTTAAGATAAGATAAGATAAAATAATCCTTTATTAGTCCCGCAGCGGGGAAATTTACAGGATTACAGCAGCAGAGAGGATAGTGCAAACAAGAGACATAGTAAAAAAAAGAAAAAACAAGATCAAAAATAAGTATTATAAATAAGCAAATGAGCAATAAAAAACAGTAAAGAATCCACAGTAACTGAAATATTATATATCCATGGGCTAAGGGTTTGAAATCTCTGTTTAATATGACCGACCTGTCTTTCATTTTTCAGAACAGGTTACTTTGTAATATTCAGGATATTAGGACCAAACTGTTAAAAATGGAAAAAATGGTCAGTTTACATATGGTGTAAACCAAAGTTACGAACTTATTGTCTCATAAAGAATAACTAGAATGCAGAACTTTATGTTAAGTACAACTTAAACAAAAGACAAAGATCCCTAGGTGCACAGTTATGCTCAGGAACATTAGCATTAGCCCTAGAGACTCCAGAGGAGGACACAATCCGTTTGTTGCGTGAGCTCGGTGAAATTGAAAATGAGGTGCACTTTTTGTTTTACCGTCCTGTCTACGAGGACATAAGGGATGTCCTCTTTAGTAAAAATGACTTCCATTTATGTTGATTTCTTTTGGCTGGATGACGATGAAAAACTCGAGTTGCGTTTTAGGAAAGGAACCTTCTTTGTCGCAGATTGTATTTGCCAGGCTGGAGGAGAGAAGACAGAATGTTTTCTTTAAGATTGAGCGCTGAAGCAAACCTTTTATTTTGTAATCAAATGTGACTTGCTGAGATGTGGATCCACTGCAGCTGTATTGTTGGTGTCTTGTAAACCCCATGAGGGTTGGGCACGTTCTGTGCATGACACGAAAATGAAAAAATATCTACAGTATTTTTATTTTATATGGTTTTTCTTTATTTTTATTTTTTTTTTATTCTATATATATGTACAGTACCAGTCAAAAGTTTGGACACACTCATTCAATGGTTTTTCTTTATTTTTATTTTATAAATATGTTTTTTTTATTCTATATATATAAAATACCAGTCAAAAGTTTGGACACACCTTCTCATTCAACTACTTTGAAGAATCTAAAATATAAAACATATTCTGGTTTGTTGAGCATTTGTTTGTTTACCACATAATTCCATATGTGTTCCTTCATAGTTTGGATGTCTTCAATATTAATCTACAATGTAGAAAAAAAATAAAAATAAAGAAAAACCATTGAATGAGAAGGTGTGTCCAAACTTCTGACTGGTACTGTACATATATATACATATATATATAAAAATAAAGAAAAACCATTAACACAGACAGAAACTATTATAACTATTGTATTTCCAGTGTATTTGTATTTCCAGTGTATTAGTATTTCAGTGTATTAGTATTTGTATTTCCAGTGTATTAGTATTTCAGTGTATTAGTATTTCAGTGTATTAGTATTTCCAGTGTATTAGTATTTCCAGTGTATTAGTATTTCCAGTGTATTAGTATTAGTATTTGTATTTCCAGTGTATTTGTATTAGTATTTCCAGTGTATTTGTATTTCCAGTGTATTAGTATTTCAGTGTATTAGTATTTCCAGTGTATTAGTATTAGTATTTCCAGTGTATTAGCATTTCCAGTGTATTAGTATTTCCAGTGTATTTGTATTAGTATTTCCAGTGTATTTGTATGTATTTCCAGTGTATTTGTATTTCCAGTGTATTTGTATTCCAGTGTATTAGTATTTCCAGTGTATTAGTATTTCCAGTGTATTTGTATTGTATTTCCAGTGTATTAGTATTTCCAGTGTATTTCCAGTGTATTAGTATTTCCAGTGTATTAGTATTTCCAGTGTATTAGTAGTATTTCCAGTGTATTAGTATTTCCAGTGTATTAGTATTTCCAGTGTATTAGTATTTCCAGTGTATTAGTATTTCCAGTGTATTAGTATTTCCAGTGTATTAGTGTATTAGTATTTCCAGTGTATTAGTAGTATTTCCAGTGTATTAGTATTTCCAGTGTATTAGTATTTCCAGTGTATTTCCAGTGTATTAGTATTTCCAGTGTATTAGTATTTCCAGTGTATTAGTATTTCCAGTGTATTAGTATTTCCAGTATACTGTCAGACATTGTAAACCCAGTCACACACGTGTGCATCACCACTGTTTCCCTCTTTAAATACATCAGAGTTTGATTGGCAGCTGTCATCTCTAAACCAGTACACACAAGAGGTCCCCCACGTGGTCCTGCAGCGGATTGGTCATCTTGACCTCACGATGACGTCACAGCAAGAGAGGCGGGGTTAAACATGCTAGCTAGTGGAAGCTAACCCCAACTTAGCCCCACTAAAACACACATAAATATAGTTTTTTTATGTGTTATTTATAACGTCACTTAAGCTACTCAACCAGACTGATTAAAGTCAAAATAATAACTGTAATAACAATGACAATTTGTGTTGACATGCCACGCAAAAACGTCACCGTTAGCTTAAATGAGCTAGCGCACCTAGCATTGGTCAGCGAGCCGTAAGCGGTGACTGTCATACCTGCTGCTGGATCTTTCCGTCCTCCGTGACCACCCAGTGGGTCGTGGCCCCTCCGGAGTCCACTATGAGCACGCAGAGGAGGATGAAAAACCTCCCCTGACACCACTGTCTGCGTGAATAGTTGACTTGACAGCGCAAAGACTCAGGACGGATTTTCCCGACGTCCGCCATTTTTCTTTTCCCATTTTTTTAATGTGGTGTAGTTGCAGCCTCCGACCACCAGGGGGCGACAACCAACCCGAACAGCCTCTAAACACGCCGCTGATGACGTAACGAAAAAGAAAACAGGAAATGCTGCAGAAACTTAAAAAAAAAAGAAAAGTTCCAGACATTTTTTTTTTTTTTTCAAGAGCTTAACAAAAAAAATATATATATATATTATATATAATTTTTCACACTTGTACTGAGCACTTGAACGTCGTTGTTTCTGCAGAGGATGTGTGTTTGTCACGGTCAGTATGTTTGGCTTTGTATCTTATATTTAACACACCTTTTTAGTTTGGTTACAAGCTGCAGTTCCGCATCCAGAGGCATGACTGTGTGACTGCATCAAGTGACAACATTGCAACATTGTTAATAATAATAATAATATATATAACCTGGTTGTTGTGGAGTAGTTTGCAACAGTGCCTCAGTGTTGCTTAGTTTAGCATGTTTGGTTATAAGCTTGATTAATCATGCTTTATTGTGAATAATGTGACTTTACACTGGACTTCCCATTCTGGGTGTAACGTTAGTTTACAGGAGTTTACAGCAGAATGAGCTCATGTGATGTGAGTAATAGATGTGGTAGCTATACAGGTGATGCATTAATGTATCTGCACAGTGATTATGGTGGTATTAATGTGTGTTAAGCAACAAATCCACAGTGTATTTCCTCATATAAGAAGGTGCCATGAGAGATTCAGGACTCAAAATATATCAATCTAGTGTCATTTAGTTGATAGGAATGTCATTTAAAACAAAACAGAAACCTAAAGATGTCACATAACCGCATCGACTGATTATTCAATAATTAAAAATCACTTTTACTGGTAACTATACAGGTGCTGTATTAATATTAATATATCTGCACAGTAATTATGTTGATGTACAGTACCAGTCAAAAGTTTGGACACACCTTCTCATTCAACTACTTTGAAGAATCTAAAATATAAAACATATTCTGGTTTGTTGAGCATTTGTTTGTTTACCACATAATTCCATATGTGTTCCTTCATAGTTTGGATGTCTTCAATATTAATCTACAATGTAGAAAAAAATAAAGAAAAACCATTGAATGAGAAGGTGTGTCCAAACTTTTGACTGGTACTGTATAAATCCACAGTATATTTCCTCATATAAGGAGGTGACATGATCAATAAACAAGTTCAAGATTCAGGATTCAAAATACATCATTTTATTGCCATTTCATTTACTTGATAGTCATCTGCTTTGGTGAATTTCATTCGAAGCAAAACAGAAACCTAAAGATGTGACATAACCTCATCTTACTGAAACATTAAACGTGTTAGAAAACCAAAAAATAAATTATTTGAAAGAACGGATTGACTTATTATTCAATAATGGAAATCAATTCTAATGGCAGTCTTGAATTTCTTTCACAGAGGGACACGATTATCATCACAAACCAACTATGTAGTGTTCTATCTATCTCATCAATAAGGATCATAAAATAAGATTGATCCAAACTATGAAGGAACACATATGGAATTATGTGGTAAACAAACAAATGCTCAACAAACCAGAATATGTTTTATATTTTACATTCTTCAAAGTAGTTGAATGAGAAGGTGTGTCCAAACTTTTGACTGGTACTGTAGGTTTGATATTTTTATTTAATTTTTTAAAAGAAGGGAGAACATTGGAAAGATGGTTATAAGTGAACAATTCTGTGACCCTTTTTTTTTTTGTTTAGCATTATGGTGTAAATTTCAGCAAATGATGGTAGCTCCTGTCTTGTGAGCATGATGTAGTTCACACCTGCTTTGTCTGGCTGTTTTTTCTTGAGGTGTTGGTGTACCACACAGTTATTTCAATGCTCTCGATACCAGCCCGATAGTCGCATCAACACGCCATCCCCTGATATAAAACCTTTCCATCTGTCTTGAATAGAAAAAGTATTTGCGGAGCTTTCTTCAGTTCTGTTAAAGTTTAAGCATTGACCTCCAACTTCAAACGTGGAAATAAATACTGATGCCAATTTATTTGTCTTACTCTCAACAGATGGCCTCCTTTGAAAGCAATAAGGGGAGTTTGCAGGAGGACAGCTATGAAGGAGCCGTCGGTGGAGATCTGTCCATCTGCCAGTTGGCGATGCTGGAGATGGAGCGGGAATCCCTCCTCAGCCCGTCAGAGGGCCCCGGCACCTTCATCAGCAGCAACTCCACCAGCCTTCAGGCCGCTGACCCGCTCCAGGGCTACGATGTGGAGTTTGACCCCCCCCTAGAGAGTAAATACGAGTGCCCTATCTGCCTCATGGCTTTGAGGAATGCCATTCAAACACCCTGTGGTCACCGTTTCTGCAAGAACTGCATCGAGAAGTCTATTCGGTACGCTACTGTGCATCTCTTCTTAAAATAAATGTGCTCTACGTACAGTTTGTTTGAAATTATGCAACATTTTGCTGACTTTTCTTCCTAAATATAATGCACAACGCATAATTGTGCTGTTTTAATTATAACTTTCTCTCTTGCAAAACAGTGATGCAGGCCAGAGGTGCCCCGTGGACAACGAGAGGCTGTTAGAAGACCAGTTGTTTCCCGACAACTTTGCCAAACGTGAGATTCTATCGCTAACCGTTCGCTGCCCGAACTCCGGCTGTGCCAACAAAATGGAGCTCCGGCATTTAGAGGTGAGCTTTTTGAGATGGACAGGCATCTCTGAATTTGGAATGCAGCTCAAACAAGAACATGGAAACAGAATGCTTTAAGTTAAAAACCCAGAATTTAACACGACTTTGAGTATCATAGTATGATTTCCTATTTATTTAGGTCATTGTGCTTACATTTCTGTGTTTTTTTTTTTATACTGTTTTGATCACAGAACATGTAATTGTGATCAGTTATGGTTCATCCATCACTACTTGTACTCAACACCACCATAACCAGCACAGACTCTTATTTCTGAGTTCCAACATATCTTCACACTTTGCATCCTTGTTTTTGGCATAAAAACTGCGCTAAGTGCCAAGTAAAGAAATGGCTATCTTCCTCTGGTGTGGACGATGAAACAGTACCAATGCTTTCTTCGCCACAGAATAAAATAAACTGCATTGTTTCGACGTCTTGCTATCCTCTTCCAGAACCATTTGGCGCGGTGTCAGTTTGCCACCGTGCCTTGCCCACAGTGCCAGCAGTCTGTGAGAAAGAGCCACCTCGAGGAGCACAAAACTGAGGAGTGCCAAAAGAGATCCAAGTCCTGTCAAGATTGTTTGGCAACCTTTTACTATGAGGAGAGAGAGGTAATGTGGACTCACGCTACAATCTAACTTGCTCCTCTTGCTTTTTTTTTTTAGTTTTCACAGGAGATTAGCACTGCTGCGTTGTGTATCAGTGAGGATTAGTCTCCTTACCGATCTGTTTTGCTTTCTCCCCTCAGCTTCATGAGCAGCAGTGTCCCTTCGCCAGCGTGAAGTGCCAGTACTGCGAGATGGATCTCATCAGAGACCAGGTGAGTCAAAACAAAGTCTTCCTCTGCTACGCTTTTATAGGTGTGAATTGTTAATCATTTAAAGGTAACTTCTGTTAACAAGAATGGGGAAGCATTCCACACACGGGCACGGAACAGGCCATCCACCTTTTAAATAGTTTTTCTACACGACACAGAACGTCTGCTTTTTCTAAGAGAAGTTCCCTCGTTGCATCTGATTTTTTGAAATGTTTCGCTTGAAATCCTGATTTGAATAAACTGCTGATTTCTTTGTTTGTCTTTCAGATTGAATCTCATTGTGACACAGATTGTCCGAAAGCACCCATCGCCTGTAACTTCAGCACCTTTGGTTGTAAGGAAAGGGTGGGTGATCCGATTCAAATCTGCAACTCACCGCCGAAAAGAACAATCCCCGAGTGCTCCGTTTGTTACGCGTCTAATAAAACCTGTCTACCTCTTCACAGATGCAGCGCCACAACCTGGCTCAGCACATGCAGGAGTTCACGCAGATGCACATGCGCTACATGGCCGAGTTCCTGCGCGGCCTTAGCCTCAACGGCACCACGCCCAAGTCCCTGTGGACGCTAGGACCTTCGGTTTCCCCCGAGGATCAAGGCGCTGCTGCGGCATCAGTATCAGCAGCCTGTAGTGCGCCCAGAGGAGCTCCGTGCAGCGGCAGCGGCGGCAGCAGCAGCAGCAGCACCAGCACTAACTGTGCTCCAAGTCAGTCCAGTGAGGAGATCCAGAGGCTGAGGGAGATGGACGGACGGTTGGTGAGGCAGGATCACCAGCTGCGCGAGCTCATCATCCTAAAAGAAACACAGGTAAAGGCCGTCCTGCAGCACACGTATGTGGAATCACAGAATCTGCGATCACAATTTGTGATGCATCTTTTCTGTCTGATACAGTACCAGTCAAAAGTTTGGACACACCTTCTCATTCAACTACTTTGAAGAATCTAAAATATAAAACATATTCTGGTTTGTTGAGCATTTGTTTGTTTACCACATAATTCCATATGTGTTCCTTCATAGTTTGGATGTCTTCAATATTAATCTACAATGTAGAAACAAATAAAAATAAAGAAAAACCATTGAATGAGAAGGTGTGTCCAAACGTTTGACTGGTACTGTATGTGTTGGATCTCTGGAGAAATGAAATATGAAGTCATAACGGATTCATGACTTTAACTTCCAGTTATAAGATTGAAATACAATTTATTTAAGTTAATGCAAAACTAGTTGATCGTTTTTTAGAAGGCAAAGACGAACAAAAGAATCAGTACTCGTGTGGTAGTGTGTGTCTCATGTCATAGAGGGATACCTCTTTATTGTGTACTATTTTTTTCATTTTTTTTATTAGACCCTAGTCATTTGGTGGTAAAGTGTGAATAAGGAGCTGTCAAACTTGCTGCGTAGAACAATATAGCTCTAGTGAAAGTACGTGATGTTTTCTGCCTTCATCACTCACTTTGTCTCTGTTCTAGTTGTTCTCTACCTGTTTCAGCACATTTTAACTGTGTGTCTGCCCAGGAGCGAGCTGTCCTTTTTGATTATTTTGTGATTTAAAAAAAAAAGAAAAAAGAAGACAATTAATTAAGAAAATAATCAATATTGTTTTATAATACTTTCTTGAGCAGCAATACAAAAAAATTGCCAAAACTCAGGTGACCTACCCTCAGTACAGTGCCTGAACGCATCCTGTATAGACACAGATGGAGCACTGAAGCGGCTCTGCTAACTTGCTGCTAACGCTACACCTTCCTGTGTGGACACAGATGGAGCACTGCTAACGCTACACCTTCCTGTGTGGACTCATGCAGGCCTTGTTCCATGTAAATCCATCATCTCTGTCCTCCACAGGCCGGCCAGCTTGCAGAGCTCAGGCGTCGAGTGTCCATGCTGGAGGAGACCGTGAAGGACCTGGAGTCCCAGCAGTGTCACGGCATCTTCATCTGGCGCCTCCGAGGTTTCTCCGCCCACCTGCGGAACCAGGATGCGGGCCTGCCGGTGGTGGAGCACAGCCCCGGCTTCTACACGGGCTGCCCGGGCTACAAGCTGTGCCTGCGCCTACACCTGCAGACCCCCAACGCCCCGCGCTGCTCCAACTTCATCTCCCTCTTCGTGCACACCATGCAGGGAGCTTTCGACGGGCAGCTGAGCTGGCCGTTCCAGGGCACCATCCGCCTGGCCATCCTGGACCAGGGCCCCGAGGCTCAGCACCACACCGAGGTGATGGAGACCAAACCGGACCTGCAAGCCTTCCAGAAGCCCGTCATCCAGCGCAACCCCAAAGGATTCGGCTACGTCACCTTTCTGCACCTGCATCAGCTGAGTCAGAGAGCCTTCGTGAAAGATGACACTCTGCTCATCCGCTGCGAGGTGACGCCACGCTTTGACAATACGCTCCACCGCGAAGGACCGGCCGTGCAGCCCAGAGGACCCGAGGTTTCGAGGGACTAAAGTCAAACTCGTATCTATAGTCTCATCATCATCATCATCATCATCATCATCATCATCATCATCGTCATCATCATCATCGTCATCATCGTCATCATCATCATGCCGAGATGTCAGAACAGCACATCTTTCAGTGTTTAAATACTGCTCGGTTCATTTTAATTAATGCACACCAGGAGGAGAGAAATGTAATGTTCACACACATTTCACATTTGGACACTGCAAGTAGTAGTATTTATTTGTTCACCAACTTTTAAATGTCTGTGTTTGTTGTTTTAATAAATGTAAGCCGAACAATCCTTTTTAATTATATCTGAAATGTATGTAGTCACCTGAATGGTTTGTTTAATCAGCTCGACTTCTCCGGGTTAAGATGAGCCCTTGCTGGCTGAACACTTCCGAACATTTCAGAAAGACTTTGCGCTCCTGCTCTGGTTGTTGGGGACGGCGCTGAATGTTAAAGGTGCTAAATTTGAAATTCAGTAGGTTGAGAGCCATGTGAAGGCAAACCTTCGATCATAGAAATGCACAGAAGTTTTGAATTTAGCACCTTTTTAAAGATATGTTTTTTTTTTAAATGTGCTTTTAAGTTCTCTCCATTGTATGTATTTTTTACTTTTTTTTTTTTAAATCATTGTGTACTAGCAAACACGAGGATCCACGTGTATGCACAGGGGGCATGTGGCTGATGAGACACTTATGACTGCAGAGGGTGGTCACATAGAAAAGAGGGGGGGACATAAAAATGAAGAAAAAGCCAAACGGGTGAAAATATCATATTTAAAACAGGCCCAAATTACTTCTAAACACATTTTGAGATCTTAGTCCAACAAAAACATCTGGAAGAGCTCCAACATCATCTTATTTTCATGCTTTTGATGTCCAAAGACAAGGAAACCTGAGGTGAGCAACTTCCATTTGAATGAATGGAAGTTGCTATCTTGTTCTAAGAATTTGGTATCCATTTATTTTAATATATATCTATTGGGGGACACAAGATGCTGAGAAGTATTATGTCAAGTCTCAACACGTTCTTCAAAGAGGAGGAGGGTTATATCACATCCCTCGGTTTCATGGTATTACACTGGATATTCTGTGGCGGTAACATGGAAAGAAACTTGGAAATGTTTCAAAGCAAAGGATGAAGAACAAGTGTTTGTATGGATATCTGGAAAAAAAATGCAAAATATTCAAAAATCTGCTTCGCAAATGTATTATTTGTTGCACCTCAACCATACATACATACATACATACATACATACATACATACATACATACATGTGTATTTTGATGAGAAACTTTGTTGACACAAAAAAACACTTTTTCAAGTAATGTCATTTTAATTAATAGCGACACATTCATGTGTATTCCGAATTCAGCATTTCATGCTTCACTACTTTTGACTGTGTTGTTCTTGACACTTTTCTTTTTAAACATGGAGCTTCTGCTAACACGGTTTCATCACCTCTGCAGATTCATGCATATTATATTACATTACAGCTGTGCATGTTGGTCATTAAGCTGCTCATGTTGCTTCTGACAGAATTCATGGTGCCTTTCACACAAGTTCATACCCAACGTGACCTCAACCCGATATTTCAAAAGCAGACATAAATATTCCATCATGGGTCGGTGTCTTTACTTTAAGCCAACATGCTGCCTGTTAAGCCTTTACGTGACGTAATTAATATCTTGTTTTCTTTGTTATAATGTCGTTTCTCCATCTGTAACATTGCCTTATTAGGATTCTCATTCAAAGTAATATGACTGTGTAAAAAAAATGATATCTGTTTGTGGTAAAAAAAATGTAACGAGATGTTATATTATCCAATATTGATGAAAATAGCCCTAAGCTTACTTTAAGTCACCTCCACTGTTATGTCTAATATGAAATTGTGTTCCACGGACAAAATGTTATACTTTTTGCTTTCCTAAAGGAGCTTATTTCCTCTAATAAAGGTACATTCAGATAAGTCTGGTCTTACAACAACATGGTGCCGTATGACAATTATTAATGTGTCCTACAGAAGCTAAAGTTATTCTTTTTTCAGATGTTGAAGATTTAGTAAGTCTTTTTAAACTCGAAAGCTTAACTCGTAAAAAAGACTGAGAGGAATTAAGTGAATTTGTTTATTAGGAAATGCGACAAAAACCAGCGAGACATCTGAGAAAACATCATTTTATTCATTTAAAGTCCATGCAAATCAATTTCCCCTTTCCCCCCCCAATCATTATACCTCGAAAAAATCATATATATATATATTGTATCATAAATAGCTGTGCTGTACTGTTATCACTTTATTCATCAATGTAAGGGAATTTCTTGTTAGCTCCATATCCGGAGTGACCTGGTTTGGCTTCATCCTCTTCTGGTTTCACTTCTCTGTCTGGTTGACTTTGAGGTGCGTCCTTCGTGCCTGTTAGAGACACTGCAGTCATATATTGATGATTCATTAGATCAAAATACATACAGCAGTGCAAGAGCATAATCACAGTACTATTAGATGAGAGAAGTATTTGTCTATTGTCACATGCAATTATGAGTCACTCATTCAGGTTTTAGACTCACTTGGCGCTCTTGGAGCTTCTTTCCCGCACTTCAGTGTGCTCTGAGCAAAGCACTCTGCCATCCAGGACAACACCTCTCCACAATATCTGACCTAGACAACGCCAGAAATGACTGAGTGGTTATTCAAACTGTATATTGGATTACTTAAAAGATAGTGGTATATGAAACAGGCTTAGGAAAATGCATAAAAGGTGAATACGGGTCACATGGTGCTGTCACTTTTTCAGATTTACCTGAGCGTCCATGGACGCCAGCCGTTTCTCTTGGTCTTTGAAGCCACCGACAATCCTCAGCAAGCTCTGAACCCTTGGTCACAAGCAAAAGAAAAAGTTATAAACATATTCAGTGCTGCAATCATTCTGAAAAGTGAAGCCAATGCTGAAGTGCCTAAAACTTGCATTCTCTCTAATGACCATCAGGGGGCGACTCCTCTGGTTGTATAGAAGTCTATGAGAAAATGACTCTACTTCTCTCTTGATTTATTCCCTCAGTAAACATTGTAAACATGAGTTTATGGTCTCAATCTCTAGTTTTAAGTCTTCTTCAATACAGCATGATGTTCATTTAGTAAATTATGCTCCATTTAGAGTCAAACAGACGTTAAAGCAGGGTATGCTTTAGGGCGGGGCTACCTTGTGATTGAAAGGTCATTACAACGGCGTTGTCCCTTCTGGGAGTTGTCCATGTTTTGTCTTCAGACTTTAACCCTTTCCTTGTGTGTTTTTTGGTTGCCTTAAAATGCCCTATTAAACCTCCGGTTATCCTTAGCTCCACCCTCTCATGTCATTTCTGGTTGCAAAAAACTAAGATGACGATGGCCAAAAACTCGTCTACAAACCGATACCTCCGCTATGGTAGTGTCCACTGGGGTATTTAGAGCTTGTTTGCTAAAAGGATTATATCCTCTCATACTCCCAACTATATGACAGGTTTACAGATTTTTTTTTTTACAATAATTACAAAACAACAATTACTTCGAGGAGGTACTCTTGAGTCTCTCCTCACTGCTCTCCCAATGCTGGCGCTCCAGTTTGGCCAGGTAGTTCTCTTTCTGCACCGTCTCCCATGTTATCAGCCTCTGGTCCAGCCCCGCCGGCAGCTCCCTCTCTGGAAAACACACACACACACACACACACACACACACACACACACACACACACACACACACACACACACATACACACACACATACACAAGGTAACAGCCCAATTAACCAACAGGCAATTTCCATGCATAGAGCAGGTGAAGAACAGAGATAAGCACACAGTTGGTTTCCAGTATTTAATTTCTTTTAATTTAGACAAATTGAAATTAACTACAATTGGCTTCCTAATGGAAGTACAAATATAACCTTCGTACCAAGATGCTCCTGCTTGGACCCGGGCTGTTTGACCATGCTGAGGAGGAGCTGAGAGAGGTGGCTGATGATGATGAAGGGCGGGGCCAGTGCCGGACGGCTGTGGTATTCCACAATCAGGTTGTATCTCTGGAACTTCCAGAAGATGTCTGCGTTGCCCTGCACTACCTGGAATGTGTAGCTGCAAATTGTAAAGGAAGAACAAGAAGACAAAATCAAGGAGTTTGAAATTTGCAAATATGCCACCAGCATATGTCAATGCATGTCATCAGACGGACAAACATAAGGAGGGTTTTTCTGTTTACACTGCCTCTGACCTGAACATGGCAATGAGCAGGTTCAGCAGCAGGACATTGGTGACAAGAAGGAAGATAACCAGCAGCAGGATAACCAGCCAGTTGGCGTAGATGTTGGGACATGGCGGCCTCAGGCCCATGATAATCTCCTCTGAGTCATTGGTGCAGTTGATTTCAGGCATGCGAGCAGCTGTGCTCCGTTAAATGGAGAAAATTAGATTAGAAAACATAACATCCAGGCCAATGGTGAGCATCCCTGATTGCATAAATAAATACAAAACAACATTTCACACAACATCGCACATTTCTTATATGTATGAATCCACGTTTAAAAAACTGCAAAAATAGCATCTATTGTTATTTTACCATCTATTTCCTCCAGGGGGATCTGGCCAAAAATGTGCAGGTAAGGGCGGTACAAGGCTCTGCGAAACACCCAGTCGATCCTCGGGTCATTGGGGTGGAGAAGAGCCTGGGTGGCGACGCCGTACGCAATCATCCACACGCTCAGGAAAAACAGGAAGAAGAAAACGTCCTTCATCTGTATAGGAGAAAAAAATACATGTTTTTATGTTCTCAATGGGCTACACAAGGTCTACATTGACTACATTTACATGAACAAAATATTGTGTTTTTTGTCTTCACTCAGGCTGTTTATATGGCTGAATTTTTTTTATTCCACTATTATTACCATTTACATGCAGCCGTGCATACTCCCATTAATGTTACCAGTGGTGGACTGTTCGAACACAGCCTCCCTCTTTCATTCCTACAACCACCTTTTGAAAAGGTGGGCCATAGTATGTGTGCAAATCCAAAAACCTGTTGATATCCAAGTCCTTATAACCAGAAATATGAGCTTTTCTTTTGGGCATGCATCTCAGAAAACTGTTGGCAGTTGGATAACTGTACAACGCACAGAGCTGACCATTAACATGCAACAGGCCTTGTGTTGCAAACTGCAGTAAAAACCCCCATTGAGAATATGAAACTAATATTACGGTCATATTCCACATGTCTTAAAGGGAAAGAAATATTGTCATATTCTGAACAATAGTCGGATATCAGTGTGCATGTAAACGCAGTCATTGTCTTCATCTATACCCTTGAACATCGCTAAAAGGTATCCGTTTTTCGGGAGGAAAACTTAAAGAGACAGGCGCTAAAACGGAGCATTTCTGACAGAGGGTGAACACAGACATGTTCAAACGGACAGTATGAGAAAAGCAAAGTGTTTTTTGAGCATTAAAGCATTTAAAACATGTTCAAGTAGAAATCCCAAATACAAGTATGAGCCTTAAAACCAGCATGATACGTCTCCTTTAAAAATGTTCATAATCAGACTGTTTAAATAGCAATGTTTTTGTTTTGCTCACCATTCTTTCCACAATGATGATCTTGGGGCCCAGCTGCTTATGAATGGCAAAGATGTGGATCAGACGAAGAGTGAACACCATGAAGTCTATCGCCAGAACCGTCCTTCCCGCCTCATACGTTCCGTCAACCATCCTGCAAAGTCAAAGAAAACCGACGATACTGTGCGGTTTATTCCTTCTTTCCATTCAGGTATTCATTCATTCAATCACTCCTTTGTTTTATCGCTCAATTCTAAACCAACATTACAACAAATCTAGAGCCTGTTGTGTCATGTTGTATTTCTCTGGTATCATTAATGCACTTTAATACCAGTTACCTGCATGAAACCCCGACGACAAAGAGGGAGATGGCGACCATGTCCATCTTGTTCCAGTTGTCCTCCACGTAGAGTTTGAACTTCTTCAAGATGCTCATCTCTTCGTCCGTGAAGAAGCTCTGTGTCATAAAAGATAGTTCACATATTACTATAATTCTTTGTCCAGCAACCTTATACTTGATATGAAAAGTGTGATGTGTTCTATTCCTTTTGCAAGACTGAGTCTGGCTTTCGTTTCTACATCCAAAATCGTTTGCTTTTGTAGCACAAGGAATAAAAGAAAGTGATAAAACAGTTTTGTTTTGAGATAAGATGAATAAAAAAACAACGTGTACAGAGTTGATAGTGTTAATGTGTTTCCTTGATATTTTTTTATTCAATATTGGGATGCTATTAACACATTTTTGCTATGGGAATGAAATATAAATAACATAGCTTAATGTCTCTAAATGTAGGTTGTATGCTGCTGTAAAGTTTCCATTTCATATGGTAATACATTCAGACCCTAATAGTCCTGGTTTATATGTAAATTAAGCTTTTTGTTGCACTTCTTTAAACCAACTAACATTTTTATCTGCCATGTCAGACGCTGGAGTCCTCCTCAGACACGCCTGCGGGGCCTAAAGGGAGTTAGCAATTACACGGTCCCGCTGCTTTAGAAGCACCTGCATGTGTCCCAAATTCTCAATCCTGTAAAAATGTCTCTTGCACTTAAGAGTGTGAGGTTGAGTTGTCTCCTGTGGTCTGAACCGAGCACCTGTAAGTGCATCAAGAGCCGCCGCTTGGTCCCCCGATGGGGCAGTTGGTTTGAGAACAAGGTGAGGAAAGTACGCTGCTTTTATAAAGTTATGGACTGCTGTGTAAGAGCTGGCTGTGCTGCAACAAAGACCAAGTAATCGAAGTACTACACAAGACACAGTTGTAATAATCAGCAGCACTATCACAGCTACAGTGGCTTGTAAAAGTATTTATTCCCTTTGGTGTTTTCCTTTTTTGTTGCATTACAAGCTGGAATTAAAGGGTTTTTATTTGGATTTTATGTAATGGTGCTCGATAAAATTGTCAAAATTGGTGAAAAGAAATTAAAAAAAAAAAAATATATATATATATATATATTTGCATCCAGTATTCATCCCCTTTGCCATGAAGGCCCTAATTAATAGCTAGTGCTACCAATTAGATTCAGAAGTTTCATAATTAGTTAAATAAAAGTCCCATGTTAGCCATCTCAGTGTCACATGATCTGTCTCATGGTCTCACTTTATATCCACACACATGTTCTAAAATGCCACAACACCATGAAGACCAAGGAGCTCTCCCAACAGATCAGGGACAAAGTTCTTGTGAAGTCCAGATTAATAAAAAAATAAACCAAAAGACGTGTGAGAATTCAAATGTGTTTTCTTATTTCGTTCTTTGAGCAATGGCCACCCTCATGGACAGCTACACCGATGTCCTCCAGCTCCTTCAGGGTTATCTGTAGTTCTTTTGTTTCCTCTCTGATTAATGCTCTCCTGGCCCGCTGAGGGTATTGGTCCTCTTTCTGACTTCTGATTCTATTTTGTAATAATGGATTTAAGTGATGCTCTTTGGGAAGTTTCAGATATTTTTTTAGAACCCAACCCTGATCTGGACTTCACCGGAATTTTGTCCCTGGAGAGCTCCTTGGTCTTTCTGGTGTTTAGGACTATGGGGCCTTTTAAGAACAGGTGTGTATACATACTGAGACCATGTGACATTCACACAGGTGGACTTTAATTAACTGATTATGTGACTTCTAAAAGGTTATTGGTAGCATTTCAGGATTCATAGCAAAGTGGGTGAATAAATTTTTTTTTTTTATTACATTTCACTTCACCAATTTTGAGTATTTTGTGTAGCTCCAATAAATAAAATCCAAATCTAATCAAACTCCAGATTATAATGCAAAACAATATGAAACATGAATGCTTTGGCAAGCCACTCTAAATCTACTTCTACTAGATATTTTCTGTTCAGACCTGTTCGGTTTCAGCGTGTTTAAGAGAAATAATTCCCCACCATAATATTTTAATTAAAGCAGGCGGGGAGTCTGGTCTTCCTTTGCTCTTTTTCTTGCTGATGATATCTGACCTTTTCAGAGCGTACATGATTTGCAAAAAGAGCTGGAAGTTTCAAGGTCTAAGGTGTAGAGTAAGATAGTGAGGGCTAACTAATCAAATGTCATCAGATGAATTGGTGTCAGTTTAATAGAAAGCAGTGATAATGTGTAAATTACTATAAATCAGCCCTGATTATGTTAAATCTCTCCCAGAATGACATTATACAAATTGTATGAAATAATACGCCAATGTCCTCAACCAGCATGTGATGTCTACATATCTACCATATATTACTACCTATCAACTGATGCAACAACATATCGGATTTAACATCTTTATGAGAGCGAGCAGCCTTACACCAGCCCATCTATCCCATTCTGTCACCTCGTTTTATGACAAACAATAGAGGCCCCTATGCTATTGTCGTCCTTTGGGGAGAACCATGCACCCCTGGGCTCGGAAGCTTGATAGGGTCCCCGAAGCAGTGTGGTTCTTTATTTGGAAACCTTTGCCGTGGTTCTGTTCGGCTCGGGGACTTTCTGAGAGGCGTGTTGAAAATAAAAAGCGAGAAGGGAGAACGAGGCCTGTCCCATCTGGGGACTTTGAGCCCAAGGGAGGGGGGGAGGCTCACGGGGTAAGAGAGTCAGAGCGGAAAGGTGAAAAGCTCATGAATCCTTAAAACCCCAGAGAGGATGTGCTTATTGTAGCGACTCACGCTGACTTTTCAGGCATGAACGCTGGCATGCAATCACATCTAAATAAGCTGCATGGATATATGTCCTTAACAAAAGAAATATATCACAAAACAATGATGTGGGAACTTAAAATGTGTTGGGAAACAGGATTATAAAGGGGCCAGAGAGTCACCTGTCTGATTTCCTCCAGCACCAACGTGAAGACCCAGAAGTAGAGCATGATCTCTGCGGCCCCGGGGCCGAGCGGCGGGGGCGGGCGGAAGTCCAGCAGGAGCACGTAGGTGAAGAGGAAGAGGAAGGCGAAGTACATGATGACGTTGCCGAGGAACACGGTGACGGCGGCGCTCCAGAAGCGGCGCCAGCGGCGGAGCAGGTAGCGCCACCAGACCGAGGCGCAGCTCTGGGCTGCCGGACCTCCAGGAGACGTGTCCCTATGAAGACAAACAGAGGACTCTCCAACCATTTTCACAAACAAAAAACATAACTAGCAATATAGTGATTTAAAAGCTGGACCATGGGAATATTATTGATGTTTTTTTAATCTTTGATGATTCTGGTTTGTTGATGCAGTCAGGATGCACTCAGGGTTTTATGTTATGTCATCACATTGTCTTATGTGAGTGTGTGTGTTGTTTTAAGCAGGGGTTTTACACATTTTTATGATATGTTTTATGTGTTTAATCCTGTTTTTGCTCAAGTCTTTGTGTTGCTGGTGTCTAACTTGGCTGTCACTTGGGGAAAATACATTTGAAGTTGAAATGAAAATGTGAATCTATGTGGTGCATCTGACTTTTATGCTGTAGCTGAAATGAAGCTCGGGTCAGGTACAGTTTGATTGTCAGTATACGATGCAGAAAGATAAGGATGAGAATAAAAATAAGAAATTGAGCAGTTAAACATCTGAGATAATTATAATGAAGTTCATTTTCATATTATTTATCAGCAATTTAAGTATTATTCCACTGCAAACTCACGAAGGGTCGTCGTCGTCAGTTAACAGTAAAGCCTTTTCCGTGTCCAGACTGTCCAGCTCCACAAACTGCTCACGGCTGTTTCGGTTATCAAGTTCCTCATCGCTGAAAAACACATGAAAGAGAGCGTGTGTTGGAGCACACAACAAAAAAAGATGTACAGTGCATCCACATGGCTGAGAAGAATCACTTAGGATTGATCACCTGAACTTTATGAGGTTGGTCCAGATGAGCGGAGGACAGAAGAAAGACACCACCAGTTTGGAGATGGCCGTGTCCGTCGTCATCGCCCCCCACCAGATCTTTGTGAGGAGGGCCTGGCATAAAAGTTTAGCTTTGTATCATTAAACATCAGAGCAGGGGAAAAACTAACTCAACGTCTGAATGAAGTTCACCACAAGAGGGCATCAGAGGCCTCTGAGTATTTCTGCCTTTCAGTCTTGTGACTAAATCCATGGCAGCATAGAAACAGAGAGCTATCCCAGCTGGTTATCAGATGAAGAATGCTAATTTTTCCCTCCTCTATACACCATTTCATATGACGTGTGAACCATTTTCTTTTTCGCAGCTGTCATGTTGCAGTCTGATGAGTCACTTACATGAAAAGGACACCTGATGCTCAGTCATGGGTTTGTCCACCTTTTGTAACAGAACAGTAAAATTCATGTTCTCTCCAAACATTAAGCACTTTCCCATTCAGAAAGGTCTTTTTTGATAGTTTTCTGCACACTAACTGTCCTTTTCCTTCTGACATTGAATCCCGATTAACTCTCAATGGGGACTTTGAAACGACAAGGGCGTCTAACTTTGTAAAATTGTATAAAGAATGGAGTCTAGTGACAAGCGAAGTGATATGACTTTGAAATACGTATCTAAGTGCACAGCATCACAGTATTTCAATAGATAAGGCAGCAAAATGACCTACATAATCAAATACACAATATTTGGGTGAAAGTTAAAGAGGACACTCACTTGGTCAGTGATAGTGCGCATACATTTGGGTATCTGGCTTTCCTACCAACACACAAACTGTGAAATAAGACAACCCAGTGAGCATTTGTGGGCTGCCTAGATCAGAAAACATATTTATCTAACGAGCTGCAGCTATAGAACTACCTTTGCAAGGGTGCACCTTTTTTTCTTAAAGAGACAGGCGCTAAAACAGAGCGTTTCAGACAGAGGGTGAGTACAGGTATATTCAGACAGACAGTATGAGAAAAATAAAGTGTTTTATGAGCATTAAAGCTTGTAAACATGTTCAGGTAGAAACCCAAAATACAGGTTAGAACCCGACAAATGAGCATCACATGTCCCCTTTAAATGTTTCACAATAGCTGAAAGAATCAGCTCAGTTGGAGCCGAAGTAGCATATGGACGTGTGTCCTTGTTACCTGAACTCCATCGTGGGCAAAGAAGGCTTTGGCGTCCGCCTCAGTGGCCAAGTTAAGGACCGTAGATTTGCTCCAGCAATGTGTTCTTCTCACTAACAAAGCGTAAGCCCTGTCTTCACTGTTGGAGTAGCACTCTCCAAAGACATCTGCCACAATTAGCACAGTAGGTACATAGTGTTAGCCGCTCGGCTGAATTTGAAGAATTTGCAGATTCATATTTCATTCCCTTTCCATTCTTTGTGTTGTTCGAGGTCAGTGAGTGTACCTCTTGCTATGTTTGTCCTTTTTTTGCTTTGTCACAGAATGGTTGATGTACTCACCAAGGGCGAACTGCTCATACTTCGCCTCCTTCATACTGCGTGCAGACTCTGCCTCGGATTCCAGTCGTGCCATCTCTTTCAGAATCTTACAACCCGCCAGCGCTGCCGCAACCGCCTCAGGGCCCTGAAGGATTAAAAGAAAGCTGGATCCAAGAAATGGGTCTGAGAGAGGGATCTGAGAAATCTAGTTAAGAATTTTAGATAGCTACCTAGTACTGTGTACATCCGGCTGCAATACTTACACACACATATGGTGCATAAGTTCACGACTTACATAAAATGCGAGCATTCCTGTGTTGCTCAAGTGATCATATTTGAAATGATAGACCTCTTTACCCTGTATTTACCACTGATGGGAGCAAACTTTTGAACAGCAGTGGAGAACATTCTTAGATGTAGTTTCTGCCTGTCTTCACCTGTCAATCAGTTTGAGTGTGATAGCAGGTTCAAACCCTATGCTTTGAATTCTGGTTGTGGACTCATCTCACCTTGGACATGACTCTAATGGTGTTTTCACAGACCTGAAATAAAGAAAAACTACCCTCAAACTTAAAGGACTTTGCCAGTGTTTTTCCCATTTGCTATGATTCATGCATACTTAACTTTTTGTTAACGAATGTGTGATGTAGAAAAACAATTAGAAACACTTGAGGTCAAATGGCAAATGATTCATTTAAACTAATAGGAAATGATTCATTTAAATGCTGTTTAAGTGCCAAATAATTGTTTGTGAATGTTTTTTTTTTTTTAATTGGAACAAACTTTCAGCTAAATTCATCCACCGTTTGCATGCACAGTGTGCGTTCAGGAAGTAAAGATGTGCACGCACACCGGGATGCCAGCAGAGTCCCGGGAGTCTTACAGCTCGTTTGACCTGCTGTCCGTGTAGTTGGAATAAAACTCATCTTGAAACATCAAGGCCTTTTGTCGATCATTACACTTGGAAAGATTATTTGCAAAGGAACGGCTGGCTGCCAAACAACCCCACAGCACTCGATATCAGACAGCGAGCTGCAGCAGAAGATGACGTTTGCCAGCAGAAACTGTTCTGGAAAGGCAGCGCGGTTCCCTGCAGCAAGGATTAAAAAACCCGCAGGTCTGTACTGGGCACAAACACACTGACACTGGAAGAATTTAGAAGCAATTTCATAAGAAAAACTAGAGCGCAGACAATGGTGCATTCACATGCTCCTTGGATGGTCCCATTTCCTGTGTTAGGATGGATAGATATAGATATGATATTTTTTTTATTTTCGTGTCATGCACAAAAAACGTGCCCAACCTTCATGGGTTTACAAGACACCAACAATACAGCTGCAGTGGATCCACATCTCATCAAGTCACATTTGATTACAAAATAACATGTTGCTTCAGCGCTCCATCTTAAAGAAAACATTCTGTCTTCTCTCCTCCGGCCTGGCAAATACAATCTGCGACAAAGAAGGTTCCTTTCCTAAAACGCAACTCGAGTGTTTCATAATCATCCAGCCAAAAGAAATCAACATAAATGGAAGTCATTTTACTGAAGAGGACATCCCTTATGTCCTCGTAGGAAGTCATTCTTCCAAAATCAGTGTGTTTGTGTGAGAACAAATAGTGAGTGCTACAAATAAGATGTGTTGTTATTTTATTGCTCAGAGCTTTTAAATAACAGGTTAGCTGTTTCTGAATTGTCGATCTGACTTCAGGGAGCATCAAAACATTTTCAGATTATTCCAACACCACATGAAGGCAGCACAAATTGCCTGTCTCGCAGGGTTAAACTGTCTTTATATGACATTTAGAGCATTAATATAGCATTTAATAACTATATATATATACATATGTATGTATGTATATATATATGTAAAGATATAGGAGTACTGTCTAGCTGAGCAGAGAATGAAGTCACTCTCCCTCTGTGTGTGTTGTTATCAGAGTTTCTCAGTGCTGTGTTCACAAAGCAGGGCTGGCAGTGCATGTTTTTAATGCATGTTAGCTAGCTCATGGTCGCCACTGTGCACTGTCCTTCAGCAACTTCATTGAAAGTGAAACATAATTTGTGTTTCCGCCACGTCGGATCAGTAGTTTAGTCTGTTTTCTTCTAGCAAACAGACAAACAAACAGACAAGCATAGCTAACTGTTGTTTATGTGGACCCTAAATGTTAGCAGATGGGATTTCTTGTTGAAATATGATCATGACAGATTGTTGTATAAGGAGGACGGGGGGGACATCACTTTAACAGGAGGGAAACACTATTCATCTGGAGAACAAACTTCGACATAACACCGGCACTGAATCTTTTAGTAGCACCGGAATGTAACAGCCTACTTTTTACCTGAGGAACATCATGTCTTCATTCACTTTACTCACTGCAAGTTACATGATTGATCTGCAAAATATGCATCACCATTTTTCTTTTCTTACTGCGAGTGAGATGAGAAGATAGATATCACTCTCATATCATTCCATGCACAAATGAAGCAGGAGCAGAGAGAGACTTAGCTTAGTTTTGCATAATGACTGGAAATAAAAAAACAAAGTTTTTTGGCTCAGTCCGAAGGATTTCTCTCTCTCTCTTTCTCTCTCTCTTTCTTTTTCTCTCTGAAGCAAAACTGCTCCAAGAAATTGTAATGGCACGTCACTCTGTAAAACTACAACTTGTTTTTTTACACTTCTGATTTTGCACAGATTAAATAAGATGTAACATGTTCATTAGTGATCTTAATGGGTCCTAGTAGGTGAAATTTGAATCTTTAAACCAGTGTTTTAACACCACCACGTTGATTTTACCAACTTAGTCATAAGAGGGTGATAATCAATGTGTTTTCTTTCAAAATATAAAATCTTTAATTCTCTCTGGTAAAACATTGGACTTGTCTATTATGGCATTATAGTAGATTATGTTTGTTGGATTATATTGTAACTTTCTATGATCAACAGGTATTAGTAACATTTAAAGGGGACATATCATGAATGACTTTTTTAGTGCTTGTGCACTAAAGTTTCCTACCAACTCACAAAAGGTAAAATAACACAACCCAGTGAGTAGTTTTTGTGGGCTGCCTGGATCCATAACCATGAGATTCAACAAGTTTTTCAAATTTAGCTCGACTTCCTGTGTCACATGAACTGCCTTTAGTAATAACTGACTGTCAACCTGCCAATCAGACCCTTAGAGCAGACTGTGCTTTTTCTGTAGTGTGCCTTAAATAGACATGCGCTAAAACGTTTCAGACAGAGGCTGAAAAACAGGTATATTCAGACAGACAGTATAAGAAAGTGTTTTTTTAGCTTTAGGCACGTAAACATGTTCTAGTAGAAACCCAAAATACAAGTATGAATCTGAAAATGAGCATGGTATGTATCCTTTAATGGCCCTATATGTTGAAGAAGCAACATACTAAAACAGAGGTCTCTCCATTTGAAGCTACACTTAGCGGTGTGGACCTCAACCCTCTTTATTCAAATGATCGATATTCCCATACACCAAGCTGTATAATGTTCCTCCCGGGTTCATTTATATAGGGGGGTATTTTGCAAGCATAAGCCAGACGGCAAGGATAATTGTGATGAGGCTCTCACCATGAGAGATACTTCAAACAATGAAATTATGAATGCAGATATCCCAGCCAGAGTGTGAGAGGGGAAAAAAAAGAAAAAAAAAGATTTGCAGTGGGGGTTGTACACACACTCAATGCAATTACCATAATTTCAGATAATGTTTGAAATAAGACGCAGGAAAAAAGGAGCACATGAGGGTGACCGCTTGTGAGATTAAAATAATTGGTTCCCTTAATTCGGGGAAGGGCAATAAGGAAATGAAAGGTGCCTTGAAGAGTCGTTGAAAACAAAGAGTAATTATCATTGATTGGTGTCTTTTAAACTACTCATAGTGCATCAATCCCGTGTCAGGATGTTAACCTCATCAGGACTTTAGATACGCCCGCACTACCTCACAGCTCGTTGAATGCGCTGCCTCATGAAGCAGCATGACCTTCGTTTGAATAATGTTCTTGGAGATAAGATAGCTTTTTTTGGTTCACCTGAGTTTCCTCATAAATAATGCCGTTTGCAGGGCTCTTTTATCTGCGGTGGCATTTTCATATTGCAGGACTGACCTGCACCTGTGCTGCGCCGGCCCACATCACTCTCGTTCCCTTCCTGAACCTAGAATACAAACTAGCACAGCGTCATTTAACTCACTTCACTTTGGTTTAGAATAGTGTTTGCCAATGCCAGGCACATTTTGGGCTTTCATCGATTGAAACCACACAGAGAGAGTGAGATAGTGTACGAGCCGGAGCCCAAGTGTATTAAAGAAGCTGACGAGACTGACCATAGCCCAAAAGTAGTTGGCCATCTGCTGTCGGTTCTGAAGGACGGCCCAGAGGAAGAGGTCTCTCCAAGGATGTTCGCAGCGCTCCTCCAACTCGGCCAGGTTCTTCTGGGTGTGGAACAGTCGGCCCTTCGCTGGCTTCTCCTATAAACGCACACACTTTATTAAATATGCATAGTTCACAGAGTAGCTGCACGCAGTTTACAGAAGTGTGCATTTCTTACATGAGTCACACAATCTATGGTCATTACTGCAAAACAAATCACTTCCTCTGGTACCTGGTATTCTGTTGGTCTGTCCACAGGATATGTAGGTTTTTTTTTAAAATAAATGCATGAAACGAGCTTCTTGGCAGCTTCTCTGCCAAGAAGCAATTTGATTTTAAGTCTTGAACTGTGCTATAGTTTCCTTTTTACAGCATTATACAGTGCTAACAACATACAGAGATGGGTAATTAACTGCAAACCCAGAGGGTATATATAGATGTGATTTCTTAAGGTGTGAGACCAGGTTTGATGTGTGATGATCCATCTCTTTCTTTCTGCAATTATGGGTGAATCGAGGGGCCTCAGTCACAGGAACAATCTGAAGGGTTGCACTTTGGCTAACAGGATATAAAGAACTGAAATGACTTTTGAGTTTTGTTGGTTAGATTTTATGTTTAACCCTTGCAAGTGAAAGGTGACATCACCATTAAAGGTTCACTGTTTCCCAGGAAGTGAGTTTACCATGAAGTCTGTATATTTTCTTGCATCTTTCAGGCATTTAAGGATTTTAAATGAAACCGTCTGAGAGGTTTAGAAGTGAAAATCCCTGTCCGCTCACAACTCAAAGACAAATTCTTACTGTGACAGGGGAGCAGAAATGTTGTAAACATCGCTTCTTTTTAAGATATCACAAGCTGAAAGGGATGAGAACCGCTGCAAAAATAAATACAAGATGGAACTTAATCCATCAGTTGAAAAGGATCTCTCATTCGGTGCAGTACATATGATTTACTGGAACTTTCTAGACAGAGCGTATCACTCACTGTGGGAATCTTTTGGTAAAAGCCTTTGCAGGAGTCGTGGAGGAAGTCTTTCAGCACTTTGGCGACCTCGTAGAGGGTGAAGCGGGGTTTCCGGTCCCCTTGCTCGGGCGGGTGGTGCCCAGGTGGACCGGGCGTCCTGGCGGCTCCGAGCAGAAGCTGCTTCTCCTCGTACTTTTTGAGGAGCAGGTTGTGAAAGAGGCTCTTCTCCGACACGGACCAGTAGAGCTCCTGCAGACGGCCGTAGGTAAGGAACTCGCCCAGGTTCACGCCGTTGTCCACAAAGAGGCGCACAAAGTCGGGTTTGTCATTGACCAGCGCATCCATCATCACCTCTTCAAGGTCGCATGCCTGTAAAGATGGAGCGTCTTTGTTAGAATGACTCGTAAAGCAGACATCCTTTTCTTCTTACTGTGAAAAGGCCTTGTAATGGTGAGGCTTTTCCCTCCTTTACTGTCATGTAAACTGGCATTCCACTCATATTTGTGCACTATATAATTTAGCTAGTCTTTTTATACTTATTTTTAGCTACGCCAGCTGTTAAGCTCGTGGGGTGGGAATTTTCCGGTTGATCTGTCAACTACTCAGTTCAGACAGAGCTATTTCAAAAACTGTTGGGTGGGTTGTCAGTTTTGTACAGACATACATGATCCCCAGAGAATGAATCTTCATTAATTTAATTATCTCCTGGTTGCTTCCTCATCAGGTTGACATTTGTGGTTTTCAGTGAAATGTCTCGTCAATGAGTTAATGGATGTGTGTTAATCAAGTGGCTGCGAAATGAAGCCAACATGGTGCCAAAAACTGCAGTTCCTCAAATGGCCTCTTGAGGCTGGCTCCAAAAGTGAGTCAGTCCTGATAAACCATCATGTTAAAATGCCCAACTCTACAACAGAAATAAACATGTTGGTTTTAAGAATGTTTTTGGTCTTTTAGGCTAATTTCCCTGTTCACGACAAGACAGAGTTTGAAATGTAAATAAAACTCACCTATTTAAGATAATCTAAGGCATAAAGTGTTAGCAGGTTAACACTAAACTAAGTAAATTATGTTAGAACCCTCACTGTGTAAGCTAAACTAGCCTCACTGCTCGTACAGTTCATTTCATTTTTTTTTTAAAATGCCAAACTTCGACATGATTTACGATTCAAACTTGACAGTTTTAACACCTCTGAATATGAGAAGAAGTTTAATTACAAACCTCTTCTCAAAATGACTGTTCCTCTCACCTTCCACTCCACATCTCCATTAAAGATGTCGCTCTTGGCGATGTCCACCCTGTTCCAGGCCACAGCCAGCTTCAGCTCGTCCAGGAAGTCTTGGGCTTCCTGGCTTTGGCTCTTACAAGCTAAAACACACACACACACACACACACACACACACACACACACAACACACACACACACACACACACACACACACACACACACACACACAAACAAACAAACACAACATATAAGATGTCAACATGTTCACGAACGATGAAGTACTCAAAGTGTCAAGGCTATCTCGCTCTGTCTCCATGAAGCTGTTAAGTCACGAAAACCCGAGCTGTAATTGTACAACCTGAGAAAAATTGCAAGTTTCTCGACAACATATCTCTGACAAGGTACTTTACCCTTGACTAGAGCTTTGAGGATGACCGTGTCCAGCTCGGAGCTCTCCTGCCCAGGGTCGTGGACAGTTAGGAGATGCCCGTGATCAAGTATCTTCTGGATCTGATTGGCAGGTTATCAACAGTCAGTTATTGATAATTCCACATTTGATAATGCATTGTTTACTTTAAAATGACAATCCCTTCACTGTGTGTGTGTCAGCTTGGAAAAAAAGAACATCATTACTTTCTTTCCCTCCCCACCTTCATATCCTTAATTAGGTCATCACAAACACATTCTGAAGATAAGGATAAAGAATCCCACTCTAGCTTCCCTCACAATCTTCCCCACTGTGCCCCATTTTTCTGGCAGCATGAACGCGTGATATTTGTGTGTGTGTGTGTGTGCCTGCCTCCACGCTGCGCACTGCACATCGCTCTCACCAGCTTGACCCAGTTACTGATGTCTGTGCCGTGGTGGGCATTCGGAAAGGTGTCCAGCAGCAGCTCGTGAACACTGTCCACATCCCAGCAGCCGCTATTCATCAGCGTGACGAGGATGTCGGCCACGCCTCCCGAGCCAGCCAGGATCAGCCACGGTGTCGAGTTGCCGATGCCTTTGTGCATTCTCTGCAGACAGGGAACACAGTGTTCCCACTCAGGAGCAAACTCAGAAAACAACCCTCGTTTTCCACTGAATAACTTCGACAGCGAACATAAACAAAGCATTATATCGATCAGCCGCGTTTCGTAATTGTGGTTGTGGCTCTGTTTATGCAAATTGGGTGGCTTTGACAGGCTTTTCTAGCCCAAGGGATTAGGTTTATGAAAACAGAATTGATTCCTCAGTCTGGCTTTGGCCCGCAACTTCAGGAAGGTGGCACATCCAAAATTTGATTCGGAGCCTAATTCTCAAGCCTAAGCCACTGTTTGATTGTGCACATTCACATGACAAACAGATATCCAGCTCTCAAAAGGTCTCTTTGTGGTCTAGGCTTTAAAGTTATTGAGTGACTAACAAGCAGCTTAATGAAATTAAACTCACCTTCAGGATTCTGGGCTCCCCGTGGACCAGGAGACACAGAACAGGGATCTCGAAACTGCCCACGCCTGAAAGCACCAAAGTATCTTACATCAATAATAATAATATCTTGTGCATTGTCTCAAATTATTTTCTGCCATCGGTGTGGACTGGATGATGAATGTTAGTTAGAGTCTGATGGTTTGCATGGTAGCCTGTCACCAAAGACTGATGTTCCCAATTTTTTTTTACATGGGAACCGTTTTGGAGGCTTCAAGGGGTCAAACAAGAGTAGAACAATCAAATAACATTGAGTAGAAGGAAAAGTCGGATACATTAGCAGAATGTGCACGCCGTGGCACGTTTTGTTTTCCTACAACTCCACATATTTATCTTGTGGTCCCTTGAGGGGTCCCGACTCATAGATTGGAAAGCAATATATTAATATGTGCACGTGCTAGGCCAGGGTTTCCTCGAAAACAATTATTCTGTCTGTCTGCTGATTTTAACAATTTTTACTTATTTATTATTCCTTATTGTGTGATTACTTATTTATTTGACTTGTTTTGATCATGTTTTTTTTACTTATGTCTCTTGTTTGCACTGTCCAATCCTGCACATTTCCCCGCTGTGGGATTTATAAAGGATTTTCTTATCTTATCTTATCTTATCTTAAACTGGTCAGCCCGGTGCATGGTTGCAGTAAACACGTGTTTCATGTTGTGAATTCAAACAAAAACACTTTTTTTTAGGTTGAGGCAACACAACCACCTCATTGGGTTGATGAAAGAACATCATGGTTGGGCTTAAAATAGCTACATAAACAAATAAAGTCAAATTTACATTCATGATGCTCCTTTAAGGGTCCTCCACTGACTCACAAAGAATTAATTTTACATTTATAAACTACATTAAAAATGGCTTTGCAAATGTTTTCTGACCTCAAGCGTACACACAATGCATTTTAATGAGTGTAAACATAACTTTTGTTTGTTATTAAGTAAAACTCCACCTTGGATTTCTGCTTAAATCTTGCAAAGCAGCACCAGTTATCTCTCTTAGCTCATTTGTGGTTTTAGAGTCAAAGAATACTAATGTGAGTGCTAATGTTGTGGATTCTGCTCGCTCTCTGTTCTTTTGGAGACAGTTTGTTTTCAATCCCATATATTTACTTCCCCTTGGGCAGTAAAGAGCGCATTCCCAACATACATAAATTCAATTGCAGACGTATTGCATAAAGCGAGCAGATGTGCCTTTACTGAGCTTTACAATTTTGAGGCTTATGATTTTACAGCCAGCTATATGATAAGGTCATAAAATCTGAAGCAGGCTTTTCATTAAACCATCAGTATATGAAGCAGCCTCCTGTATTAAAAACAGCTCGACAGAAAAATATAGTTAACGCTTCTATAATTTAAATAAAATGAATACTCCTACTTTTAATATTAAAGTGCATTTTACTGTTTATATTGTTTATTTATTGAAGTCAATGCAGCACTTCAACATTGAATATTTTAAATCCTGGTATGTTGTCATTGCTCATGTAAAGGATTCTCCGGACCTAAAGGGGCTTTACCTCCATATCCGGTGCGCTGAAGAGAGATGTGTTTGAGCAGCTTCACCCTCATCTCACTGGTGGCTCCTGGTCTGTTGGGATCCTCCTCCACCAGCACAAAGTGGGAGTGGTGGCTGTCCAGAGAATACACCGACCCGTGGGGCAAGTCCTCCGGCTTGTACACTGCAGGCTCGTCCACCTTGAGAACAGGAATAAGGGTGTGCAGAGAGACAAGAGGATGGCACGAGGTGTAAATATCTACTTTTTTTGGACATTGCTGCTGTGTTGATTATCTCTACATATCGTCTGTTTATGACGTAGACCTTGGGGTAGTTGCTGGTGAGCGCCTCTCGGTTGTGGATCATGTTCCAGGGCGCGATGCCGATGGCCACTACTCTGACTTTAGAGGAGGTGCTGGCCAACGAATGATCTCTCACCGCCTGGCCCAAGTGCTTGGTGATGCCAAAGCGAAGGCCATTAGTCAGAATCCATGCCCCTGGAGAACAGATAAGAAGTTGTATGTAAGTGTGCATTTGGTCACTTTTTTGTGCCCCTTGTAGCAGGATCTATGAGAAGTAAAAGCAAGTCTCTATGTGTCAAACCAGAGAGCTTTGTCCTGGATTCCAGTCGACCTATTGGTTGTGCTAATTAGGTTACCGCCTTAGTGGATATGAAGCATTCTGTGTTAGACCTTTAAGTCATGCAAATATTTTACTCTTCATGCCATTAAAAAACACATGAAAAAAAGAAATTAGGATTTGGTCTTTTCTGCTACCAGCCAACATGGGGCGACAGACATCACATTCTCCGTCATCTGTTGTTGGTTTTCAAAAAGCCAAGACCAGTTTTGGCCCACTGATTTATCACCTGTGCTCTGTGCAGCCTTCACAAGTCCTTTTCTCAGAGTGTCCCTGAGCCAGGGCTTCATCTGAGTCATCTCATCTCCGCCCACCAGCGCCACCACCAGGTGTGGGGGAGAGAGGCCCCACTCCTCCGTCAACATCTGGTAGATCAGCACCGGGTCCGTGTCGCTGCGGACCCTCAAAAACTGGAAATAAAGAAACGAGTCGATATGTCATTGTTCTTGAAAGATCTACCAATGTCGTTATATAACCTTTAGTATTTGTTGGTTTCACCTTTCCTCTCGTCTTAGTAGGGCCAACGAAGTCAATGTCGCCCACTCTTCCGGACGCCCAGTGGCTCTTCTCCTTCTTCATTCTGCTTGCAAGACCTCTGGCGACATTCTCCAGCGTCTCATCCACTGTAGAGCAGCAGGAACAGCCCAGCAGGACACTGAGAGAAACATGCATTCAGTGGATATGTGGATATGTGATATTTTTATCATACAGTCCTTTCTACCAACACACGCCAACTACCAACAACGTCTGTAGCATGATCTGTGATCTCCTGCTCATCTGGGACATCCGTCTCACTGTGTTCCTCAGAAACATGCACCAAGACTATCTCTCTCCTCCTGATCTCCCATAGTGTAGCAAGCATTTGAGTCTACTGTATCTGTTTGTGTTGTCTCTGAGTTCTACACACCCACCTGTGCTCCTCTGACCACTCCAGTACGTCCCCACATCGCAGACATCGAGTCTGTGGCTGCAGAATCTCCTGTAAACAAATGAATTCACAGATAACAATTTCCCCCTAAATCCATTATGACCCGCTCACCACTCTTTTGCACATTAGGGGAAAGGCTCTTAGAAATACTTGTGGTCAATGCAAAGTTGGCAGAATTTTCATCCTCGCTTCATATGCAAAACACGCTTCCTGCATGATGCTTGAACTAGAAATTTGTCAAAGACTGTCAGTCATATACATGAAACCAAGAAAACTGGGCCACGATACTGTGGGCTCCCACCAGAATCTCTAAACAAAACAAAACTCTCTGATATTTTGTCGAATGACAATAAAATATTTAGGTTTTCTTAAGCATTCTGGAGTCTGCTTTTGACATTATGACCTGGTTCATTTGGAGTTATTGTTTTACAATGAAAACAGCCACAGTCTGTTTATCTCTGAATGTTTATATTCATGGAAATAAATGACACTGAGTTCAGAAAGGAAACTCATTCATTATTGATAAGATAATCCGCTTGCCTGAGTGAACACAGACTTTTATCAGCCAGCCTTATTGCGTGGGCTGTTTGTGAAAGATGATTAGAACGAAAAAAATGCAGCACAAGCACATATTTCTTTGACAAAGAGCCTCCCTGGGTAAGAACAGTGTCTTAATAGAATTTTGGTGCGATGGTTAACACACACACACACACACACACACACACTGAGAGTCAATTTGTGTTGAGCCATCTGTTCTAATGTAAGTGAGCAGCTTGTTGCGGAGGCCTTAATTTGACTACAGGTCTGGATGTGGGAGGGAAAAGACTATTGGGTATGCAAACAGGACGATTTGCATGCAAAGGTACGGACACAGACACCCTCACACACACACACATACATTTCTAAATGACCAACAGTGGACCATCACACCAATACACACATATATGGACCTCTGTTTCTGGTAAATTCTTCTTCTAAGGTTTTTTCCCAGAATATCACTGCAAATGTGTTTTTTCTTTTAAGAAATTGCCAAGAGAGGTCTTGCATCCTTGAGATGTCTTCCTATCAAAGAATGGACCTCCATATATGGCAGTGGAACTGCTGGCATCCATTATTTCACCAACTGAGTGTTCGTTTTCCACAAAAACTTTCTTTGTTTCTTTCAAAAAGGGATAATTTCACCTCACTGTCATAAATATTTAAACATTTATCCGCAGTACAAATGTGGCAGAAATAATCATGGCCACTTTAACTGAGAATGAACAATATTTTTTCCTGCAAATCAGAAGTAACCTTTCTGCAAGCACTAATAACAAGGACGCAAAAACTTTACATCTTCCTTAAAGTCTGGTATAATGAACTTGTCTTTCTATCTTGCAGACAAGTTGATGATCTGGGATGTCCAAATCTAATTACAGCGAGCTGTTGGGCCCAGCAACCCCCTTCGGACTCATATCGAAACCTCTATTAAATTTGATGCGTTCATGAGAGAAAAAGCAATACTGTGTTTCCAAAAATCAATATTTGTTTTTGAATGTCAAGCACTTGAAATATTATTGTCATGGGAAGAATAATTAATCTTTCACTTTAATAAACCAAAAGAGAAAACATATTGCACATAACAAATGAGTGATATAAGAATAGCTCAGGGGAGAAATATATGAAATTCATTTTTGAAATACTTGAGAAAGAATCCTGTAGGTACATAAGTATAGGTTGTTATGGCTAAGAAAAGGATGAAACCAACAACTTGTGTTTCATTTTCAAAGTCAAACTTTGTAATTGCATCCTCTAGCTATGAAATCATAAACTGTTTTCCATTACACAACACACAAATCATAGTGATGATGTTTCCCATATTGCTTTATCACCCTTGACATACAATGTAGGCCGGATGTGTGTTACGAAAAGACACACTGTTTTGTGCGGAAAATGTTGGCCATCGTGTACAAATATTACATAAATATTTTCACTGCCAAATGCAGATGTCCCTTCAGTGTTTAACAGAAACAAACAAACAGCTGCTGCTCTGTCCGTACTCACCAGAGGTGTTCCTTGTCTCTCCTGCATGGCTCCAATGAATGCTCCTCTCGTCCTCCTGCTGAACCACACCTGTGAGGGCTGAGGGTTTTTTTCCTGCACAGCCCTCAGGTGAGCTTACCTGGGCGATCAGGAAGCGGCACAAAGGTGGGGCTCTCCTCCCTCCGGCCAATCCCAGACACTGCTGAGCACCGTCGCTTTGCATGCCGGTCAGCCGCTGCAAATCGCTCTCATCAGGACCAAACACACTCCTGCATTTATTTCAATTGCTTTACTGTATTTATTTATTTTACATATTTTCTTTGTCTACATTTCCAGATAGCACAATGAGGAAAATAGATGAACTTAATTCCTCCATTGAGCTCCAGCATTGATCCACATTCGGTCAATTTGACAGCTTTGCAATATCTAATATGAGGAGACAAATATGTAATATATGTCAAAGTAATTGTCGGATGAATTTCAGATTATTGTGCGTGTTGGTTGAAGTATCGCTCTATATTTACATTCTTTACTCAGCCATCATTATAGCAAAGACAATAGATAGAGAAGCAGTAGTTTATCAGGGTTGTGGCTCACATTGCCAACTATGATTATTATTTCTAGCATGAAAACACCCTATTAGTGTGTTTAATTGTGTGAGTGAGAACAGGGCCTTCCTCAGAGAAACGACAAAAACTGTTTAATCAAGTAATAATTATGATGTAATTAGCATATAACGGCTAAATTGATTTGTGTTTTCTAAAGCAATTGCAAAAAAATTAGGACCACTCCAATCTCTGGGGAACTTTTTCTTTCAATGGGTAAAACCAAAGCAATTAAAGCAAAGACTTAATTACTGTAATCTTGACCTACATGCAGCTTAAACTAAAACTCATTCAAACTCAGACCTTACATGAACTTCTACTTCATTCTGGAAAGCAGACTTTTGTCTCTATGGCCTCCTGGGAGAAACTCCTTTTAATGGCCACTAATCACCGTTCCCTCGAGGATAAACTGCTGCATGTTGGTTCCTTTTTCATTCAGAAAAAAACCCCCATAATGTACATAAACAGAAATGTCATTACTACAACTCTGAGGTTTGTTTAGGATTGTTGTGCCTCGTGCTAATCGGCTTGAAGTCATTCAAATGGAAAGTAGGACATGAAGAGGATTCACAACAATACACAAAGTATCCCAAATGGATCCGGGGGGGCTTTTATTGATGGTCTTGGGGGTATTCATCACACAATGAATGAATGAATGAATGAATGAATGAATGAATTTCCAACCCCCCTCCCCCTCCATCCCCTTGTCTGCCAATTCACAGAGCTGCAGCCAATCAGCATCCTCTGCTCTTTGTGTACAAACAGGACAACGTGGGTTCCTGCAGCCTTTAAAAGCATTGGATGTCCAGAGCAGAGCAGAGATCAGCTGCAACTACACCAAAGACTTTTTCCTCCACCACCACCAAAAAAAAAACTCAACAAGAAGCATGCAGAGGATGGATCCCAGAGAGGCGGTGTGCAGGAGTCTGTTCGGCCCGGTGGACCACGACCAGCTGCGCCGGGACTTGGTGCTGAAGCTGCGGGAGATGGAGGAGCAGGACTGCCGTCGCTGGAACTTCCACTTCCAGACTGAGACACCTCTGTCCGGCCGGTTCCAGTGGGAGGAAATACCCGCAGACTGCGCTCCGGTAGTCTATCAGGAGGAGGAGGAGGAGGAGGAGGAGGAGGAGGAGGACAGGCTGAGTGCAGGGACGGACCAGGAGAACCGCTCCAGCGTCTCCAATACGCACAAGTGTCCCGCAGAAGTGACGCCCGTCCGGAGGAAGAGGATGCTCTCCAAACCTGCAGCCAAGCCTGGATGCAATTACGCACGAATCACAGGTGAGAAACACCTGAGAGTCTTGCAGATGTGTAATGACTTTAAAAAAAGTTTCATGCTGAAAGCTCAAGATTATTCAATGCATTTCTTTTTTTGGCAGATTTCTTTGCAAAGAGAAGGAGGACGACAGAAACCAAAAGCATCCAGAATCCTTTCCACACAAGTTCCAGTGAAGCAGCTTCATGCAAAACGATAAGGTGACCAAGCTGCTGAACATGGACTATTTATAATGAATGGACTGGACCAAGGCCTATTCACTGCACCAAAGGATTGTATTTAATGTTATTTTATTTTATTTTATTTTATTAATGCCAGTTTTTGTATTACTTAACCGGGGGTTAAATTCTACCATTTTCTGTTATTTATTCTATTTATGGACTTTTAATTTAATGTCTTTACATTTTCTCATTGATCATTTTTTCCAAATATGTTTATTTATATGTGTTTGTTTTCTCATTGATAAATTACATGCATTTTTGTTTCTGTATGTTTCATCTCCTTTGTCAATCTTGTTGGTGGATTTCTGTAATATGAGCTATTTCTGTTAACGTTACAGAAAAAGCACTGTCTTGTCCTTGTCATGTTTGCCTAAATTAACTGTGAATGACTGCAAATGTTTTCAATTTTAATAAACTGTTTCATCTGTGACACTAATTCTACTTTTGGTTGGGTGATTATTATATTTGCTGAGGACTCCTTTGAGAATCTTTCAATTTCGAGATACGGCGCATTGAAACATTTCATATACAGACGAAAATGCAATTATCCGCAGTCTAATTTTAATTTGTTTATTCAATTTAGCAACCACCAACCATCAAAGTGATTTTATCAGTCTTGTAGAACATTATTAGCATCTTCATTTTGTTTCCTATCTTGTGGAAAACGAGGATGAATAGCTCAGAAAAACTTAATCAGTTCTCCAAACAATGCCTCCCAATTCTAAAGTCAAGGACTTCAAGCTTCCAAGTAAACTGGACCCTGCAGCACATAATGATAAATAAGTATTTCAAACACACTGAGCTGTTATATGCAACACAGAGTAGCCTATGTTTATTGGAAAACAACATGTATTCTTTGTATTGAGACAGTTTGCCTGAAGCAACATCTTGTCAGCCTTTGCCTTTATATGTTAAAGGTGCTATATAAGAGATTGGGAGCATTTCTACTGCCTCAACATGATGACTGCTGAGCCGGCGGCTCACAGCTAACAGTGCTAACAGTGCTCACAGTGCATGCAACGGCAAAAGTGCTACGCTTCTGCAAGAACACTGTCATCTAAGCTCTGAAAAGCTTTGATAACAACACACACAGAGGGAAAGTGACTTCATTTTCGCCCAGGTAGACATTACTCTACTTTAGCTTTACATATGAAAAAGTTGTTTTAATGCTCTGAAGGCCGTATATTCCACCTTTAGACATTTTAACTGCTTCTTTTCCTATAAAATGTTACTTTAAGGGCAGTTTCAGGTTTAAAAAGCAATGTCCTCATCATGAGCGCGACTAACATTTAATGAAAAAGCTGCTGTGTTAAATTACTGGCATAAAAAGCTGAACCCTAGGCTCGTACAATTGTAGCGATTTATGAAGAGGACATGAAAGTGTTAGATCTTCAATATGACTGCAGTCTTATGAGAAGGCACATCTTTGGTTTTGTGCTGACTCCGTGGCAGCCACACATGAGTAAGCTAATAATAAGTGTGCCTCTGAAGTCGCGGAGAAATCAATTCAAGTTGCGAGTTTGGCAATCGAAGGGAGAGAAAAAAAACTCGTTTTTGGAGTAATTGCATTTTCTGGGTTGTATTATGAGATGTTTCATAATCACAATCATAAGGACTGTGCTGTCAGGCTTGAAATTATATCCGTTAATATGAGCTGTAACTGCCAAATTAGCCCATTAGAGAGGCCAAATCCCACAGAGGCGTATTCACTCCCACAGTGTTGGGGTTTTTCAGCTCTAAAGAATTCCAAGAGGCCATCTGTCCGCGGAGCAGGACAATGGCCACAAAGAAGAGTGTGCCGTCTATTTCACCTGCAAATCAGCCTTTGGAGCTCCTAGACCCCCCCCCCCCCCAGGTCTTTCTCTAAGCGTTTCTCTCTTTTCACTCAATCCCCTTTTCAAAGTCAAAGCGGCTATTATCATTGACATGTGCCCAAACCAATCCCACTAATGTTTATTCTCACTTTGGCTCATGTTTACTTGCATGCTACTACAGCAAAGGAAGTGTGTTCAAGCATAAAAAAAAGGAAAGAGCAAACATTACATTTACATTTTTAAACGCCTAAATGCCAAGGACAGCCAATGTTAAGTGTGTTATTTCTGCATTGGGAGCAGATGATCTTACATTCTGCTACAATGGGCTTGTGTCTATACCAGACAAGAAATCAATAATCAAACCATCCCATTGGGTCCAAATGGTCTCGTGGGATCCCAATTTCTCCACCCAACACCTTCATTATATTCCCTTAAAGACGTACACTACAAGCTGCTCAGTACATCTTCAGTTAATTAAGTTTAAGAATGCAAAGATTGTGTCAATTAATACAGTAATGGTGATAAATGTATTAGATATGTACCGTGTATGTTCACACACTAAATTAAAACCTACGCTGTCATTTTTACTACTCAGGAATGGAAATTGTATTAATCAGCATGATTTCTGCTGATTCTTATCAGATTTGTTTTAAATTAGTAGGAGCTAAATGAAAAAAAAACTGCAGGGGAGGCAGATGCTAGTCTAAAACGTATCTTAATTAAAGATAGTAAGTTTCCTTAATTTGATAAATAAGCCAACCTGGAGTGTAGATTCAGAAATGCACAGCTTTGAAATTTCAAGGTGTATAAAAATGACGCCAAAAATCATAAAGAATTTATCTTATTCGTAGCTTTGTGTATTTTCTTCATACTGATGATTCAGCCATTTAAATATAGTTATTTAAACAAATCAGATTTCACAAACAAGACGATTAAGTTCTGTTTTGTGTTGACAACTGTTGTATTCTTTTACACATTTCCTGGGGGGGGTCTTTTTAAAGCCTCAACACCCTCCCTATTGTGAAACTCTGCCCTCCCCCACCTCCTGGTCAGCACAAAGGCCATGCACCCTCAGCACACTTTAGGAGGGTGGGGTCCATTGTTTGCGGACACCAGAGGCAGATGGTCACTTGGGCCTTTTCTCCACATGGCCACTTGTGTGAAGGAATGCCTGGACACCCCATGGATGGTCAGCGGGGAAAAGGTCACCATCTGCTGCCCAAAGGTCACCCATGTAAGGAGTATCGTTTTAGCCACACTGCTTTCGGCTATTTCCCTAAGTCAGTGAAGACACAACAAAGACACCCTCTTCCACACAAGAAAGAAAACTCTGCTGCCAGCACGAGTGATATGCGGTTTTCAAGGATAAAGTAACTTGAATGAAACTTTAAAACTGAAGCGATGCATTCATGTTGATTGATGACTGAGGATAAAAGCAACTACTAAAACATTCTCATTTTAATGCAGAAACTGAACTTTTTGCTTTTATCAAACAACCTCTGGCAAAATCATAAGAAAACTCACTATATAATGAAATATTTAGCTAATTTGTTTTTGTCAGATATTCTCCTCAAGGCACCAGACACAAGACATTAGACACTTGGTAATAATTACCACAATCTTTTATTGCAACAGAAGAATATTTCTAAATATTACCAAAGTGAAAACACCATTTGATTTAACTGAAATCTTTCAAGTGAAGTATTGAAATATGATTTTCTTAAATGTGTTACTTTCAAGAGAATACAGCATATTGAATCACAGTTTATTATGCCGTGGCAGTGGCAACTTCTTTGGCATTAACCTGACAACATTCAAGTAATATTTTTAAAAAAGGCAACAAGAACCCTACAGGAAATAATTTCTAAAAGACTCTAAGCGTCAAGGTTATGAAACTAATGCCAATAAAATATACTGAAAAACCAATGTTGTGAGTTCAATCATAACTCTCTTTCACAAATGGATCTGAGGAGATGTTTCTTTTAAATAGGACAACATTCAGCAAAAAGGCAATAGTAATAAAACGCAATGAGGTTGAAAAATGTTTCACATATTATTTGGCATGCTGTGTAACAGATAAAAAAATGTAATAATGCCTTCATTTTATGCATTTTAAAGCTGGTCATTTGGAGAATAGCAGTGTGTGTGTGTGTACTGAAAAGTGAGTAGTGAGAGTGAGAGAGTGGTGGCGCATTTTCATGAGTGAATGAGTTTGCAGCAGGGCATAAGAGAGTTAATTTAGTGTAAGCTGAAGGTTGTTTTTTTCAGTTCTGGGCCACTGCAGAAACATGCAGGTCTGCTCTGATTGTAAGTCGCTTTGGATAAAAGCGTCTGCTAAATGACTATAATGTAATGTAATGTAATGTTTGCACATATCAAGACACTAAGATTCTGTATTTCGGGCAATCATAGACCACAGAAAACCAACGTATTAACATTATATTCCATCCCTACCAATAAAGCCCCCTAAATGCTACAAAGTGTTCCTTTAAAATGTGTACAGTCCATAGCTTTTAGAAATTGAGTGTATCTATTTTGCTGGGTGTCTCTCTTTATCAAACTCAAAACGCATGAACTCCACTAGAGTCAAAAACGGAGATGACAGAAATATAGGCGACAAAGCGTTTAGCGTTAGCAGGATTTCCGCTAGCTGGGGAGTTTGCCTCGTCATGGATGGGTTTAGCTTAGCCTCATTTCGTTATGAGGTACAACAAACTGTTCAAATTTGATATATGTTTTAATTAACAGAAAAAGCCTTGGGACAAATCAAATAAAGTAAAATTGACTAGCTGTGTCCTTCTCTCTGGCTAGCAACCTTGCACTTGTTTTGCGTCTGTTGCGTAAGCTTTATTGTTGTCTGTATCTCCCTACAATAATAATAATGACTAGGGTAATAATAATTATCGGCCTTTGGATATTTTTGACCTATTGCAAGAGAATAACCCAGTATCTAGCAGCAGCACATGAAATTTACTTGAGTCAATAGCTGAGATGATGGAAATAAAGGCCACTAAACTAGTCACATTAGCTTTAGCAGGAGTATAGCTAGCTGGAGAGTTTTTCTTCATCATGAATGGATTTAGCTTTAGCTTTACTTATGTAGTACAACAAACTGATATGTCGGTTAAAATGAGTATTTTCAATTTACAGAAAACACCAAGGGAAAATCTAATTAAGTTGACTAGCTGTGTTCATCTAACCAGCTAGTTATCTTTTACTTGTTATGCCTCTGTAGCCTTAGCTTTATAGTTGTGTATGTCTCTGTGGCAGAGAGTGCAATAAGTGCAGTAAGAGCTCAGTGATTAGGAAAATAGTTTAGATACTGCAGTTAAGCTTAGTTTTTTGTTATAATTTATAGTAACTGCAAATGTTAAAAGCTAGTTTTGCAGAAATGATACTTTGCATTTGTGATGGCATAACATCATTCTTTGGTTAAAGAGTAAAATATTTAGTAAAATATAGGTCAAAAAGTCAGAATTTGATATATAACTCAGTTTTGATCAGCCAGATAGACACATAGATGGAGTAAAAAACTGCATTTGATCTTATTGCATTTCATAAATTACACTAAAAAGAGGAAAAACTTTGAGGCTGTTTTTTTCCCAGGTTTCAGCCACTCTCGTCCTGACTGGCGGTGCCGCTGACGGGCTGCTTGGTGAAGGCCGTGGCGGTGCCAGCGGCGTTGGAGGAGAAGGACGAAGGTGAGGAGGACAGCTGGTCGTAGCTTGGCAGGCTGTCCTGGCTGGGGAGGACATTACTGCTCCGTCCAAACCGTGGCCTCAGCCTGCCTCCACCTTCGCCCTCACCGACGTCCCGCTGGTCCAGCAGAAAGGTGATGGACTCGGCGATGCTGTTTAGAGTCCGGTCCATGTGCGTTATCTATGACAGACGAATCAAATATTGATAAATTAAAGCAACATGTACTGGCTCTGATTTGGATTCACTACTTATGAGTCTTTCAGTCACTTTCAAATTTACAAATATGTCCTTTGTTGCATTTGACAATAAGTATTATAGTTTTAATCTTCAGCATGTCATTGACTGGACTATAATGGCCTATCAAACAAAATAACACTTCAAGAAGGAATACAACAGTGTAAATAACAGGCTTTCATTAGAATTCAAAATGACAGAATACGACTTTAACTGTGAAAATGACAAGCTCAAACCACCCCATTATTTACAAAACTAATTTCTCAACCCAAACAAAGATTTTTGTTGTGTAATTTCATGCATGGTTGAATAGGCAGTAATATGAGGCACACTAAGGGGAGGTTGTGATTCAACATTTTTGTTTTGACACATCTTAAAAAGAACAGAAAGAAACACAACATCAATGTTCCTCTTTTTATGCTGCAGAACTGGCACAAGCTGTTAAACATTTTGTATTTGATTCTAGTGCCACATGTCTTATGCACGGATGTTCCATATAACAAAGGCAGTTAAACTTTTGCTGCATTCTCCAAAACTATTCTCAATTTGAGCTTATTTTGATAAGTGAAACTGCCAGTGTTTGGTCAATAGAGAGGCTTATTAGTTGCATTATCATATGAGTAAGGAACACAACCATGTGAATATTTGACCGTGCTCTTTCACAAACAAAAGAGATAATCTGAAACAGTAAAAAGCAATGGAATATTGCTTCAATTTTCCATTCAAGTTGCACAAGTTCCCACCTTGTCCTCCATCCTGTTGAGCCTGGATCCGATAGAGTTGGTGCCTTTGTCTTTGGCTCTGTCTTCAGAGGGAAGTAAATAATAAGACAGGAGGATTAGGACTGTGGTTTGGTCCATAACTACTGTAATATATTTTGAGCAGTGGGGTGATTCATTACCGTTCCCCGACTGGAACAACGTTATCTTCCCTATAGACTGGTCCAGTCTGAGAAAAACAATGGGAGGTTCATGTCAGAGGAAAATATATAAACACACCCTCTCTCTCTGTATTTCACGTCATTCCCCCACCATCTTCTTTTGTTGAGGTTTTTTTGACATGTTTGCAACTCTAAAATAACTAATTTAACACAATATATTGATTTTAAAATGTATTTCATTGATTTAAACAGACATAGCAACAGTCTGTTAAGCTTTGTTTACACTTGCATGTTACACCATAGCGCAAGATTCTGCAGATGGTACGCTATCTACAAGTACACACAGGGGCGATGATGCTCAACGCGCTGTTCATTGCATTATTCTCAGAAAACGCCAGACGGCATAAAATCAAAATGCACTGTGGAGAAGCAAGAAGATGAGTTTAAAAAAGCAAAACACCATCAACCAACCTCCCCAATGTCGAGGCAGAATTGTAATTAACTAAACTCATATCTTATATTCGTGGACTACTTTTTTTGCTTTTATAAAGTCTACTTTATACAAAGTATAAAAATTCATAATAATGAAATGAAGGTCAACTGGATTTGGCTGCAAAACATTTACTCAAGTGTAAATTTTGAGGCCCTTTTTGAGGTTTCTTAAGCATTTAAAAAGGAATTTCTTTTGTAAAATGATAACGGCGAATATTTAACAAAGGCGTGTAATATTTCTCATGAAGCTCTTCTTAGTTAAGCGCTTTACCTTCTCTGCAGCTCCTTGATCCGCACCATGAGGTTGAGGTGACCCTGGGAGTACTGCTCAATCACGTCGCGCACATCATACGGTTTACGAGCTTGCTACAACAGGAACCAAAAAAAAGGTTTGGATCTGTTACATCAAATAAATCACAAATGTTTTTTTGGGCAATTTAAGCTGTCAAAGCGCTGCCAATTCTTTGTTCTGTCGGCTGCTGCTGAGGTGCTAATTTGCTGTAAAATGCTTTTTCGCTCTGCTGAAACACTTGCTGTTTCCACTGGCGCTATCATAATAAGCCCAACATTCATCCACCTGTAGATTTAACTTTAATTTTTATCATGTCTCCAGAATCTCTGCTGCTGACTGCATTACTAAAATGTTAGCAATTGAGAAACATGACATTTTTTATCTGCTATCTTACATACCTGGAAATTTCTCTTGGCCACAAAATAACGCATTCTCTGGATCACCCGGATGGCTTTTCGGTGTGACTCTGTCAGTCTGTGTACAAGAGTTTAATATGAATCAGTTTGAATTTCTTTCAAGAAAAAATGCAACAAAACTGGGAGTATGGTGAAAATGACTGCTTCATTTTTCTTTACAGAAAATCAAAAATAAAGCATGAACAACTTTAACATCTGTGTTAGTCTGCTTCGATTTCCTTTAGACCTCTGCTTTATTTTCCTTTTATGAAACACATCACTATGAAAGGATGGTAGACATGGCCTTCACACCCAAACTTAGAGGAAAGCATTCAGTGCAGCACAGCTCCCTGATTACTGTTCAGCCTACAAGAAAAAGCCTCTACCTTATGACTTCCTTTGAACGTCAAGGTGAGCTACTGTAATTTGTGGGGTCTGTGTCTTTCTCTGAAAATCATTAATAAAAAAGCCCAGAATAGTCGCAGTGCATTTGGCCTCCATTATTATGTTGTGGGGAAGTATTAAGGAGCTATTACTCATCTGGGTTCACAGTCAGAGGCAGTAAATGAGTATGGGAGGTGGGGAGCAGCTCTTTGTCAAGTCCAGTAGGGTGAAAGACGAGAGAAACAAGGCTGTGTGTGTGTCTCATAATGGATTTTTCTCCGGCTATGCAACGGTCTGACATTCAAATGTAGCGAATGAATCATAACATTTTGTCAAATCGTGAAATGTAAAGTGCTCCGTGACCCTATTATATGGAAACAGACAATGAGTCAAACAGGTGGTCTTTAGACTCTAATGAATACTACTGAAAGTGCAGTTTGAACAAAGACTGTATATGAGAAGTGGACGTAGTCATCGTGACTTCACCCATTGTGGTTTGTGGTCTGCCGTTATAAAACTTTGAGTCCGGCAATTTCGCCCTCCCCATCTTGGATTTCCGCCGTTTCCCTGTTTTTTGCAGCAAATGAACAGTTAGAGTATTTGCAATGTGGAGGAGTGACGTAGTGGAGGAGTTTACTAAATGAACATCATGCTGTAATGAAAAAGACTTGAAACTAGCGATTGAGACCATAAACTCATGTTTACAATGTTAACTTAGGTACTAAACAAGTGAGAAGTAGAGTAATTTTCTCATAGACTTCCATATAATCTGACTTGTTTTTGCAACCGGAGGAGTCGCCCCCTGCTGGTCAGTAGAGAGAATGCAAGTAAGTTAAAAGACGCTTCCGCATCGGCTCCACTCGGCAGAACCGTAGTTTTTTTTCCTTATCTTTACCCCGACATTAAGGAACATGTGTTAATCTTAAAATAACATTGAAGAGAAAGTTGGGGGTTTATTACAAATTAACTAAATGTTAAAAATACATCTGCTGTATATGGATCAGAAACTACAGTAAATCTACATTTCTGAGAAGGTACAGCCCTTTTCTCTTACCGTGACCCAACTTGTCAACCTTATTTTTTAATCACTATAAGTATAATATTTTTTCACTGTTCTGCAGTTATCTCTAACTTGTGCAGAAATTCTTGAATACTGGCTGGCTGGATAAAAAAATGCATTATTCATGATTCACTGTCTTCAATTAAAACTTCTGTCACCATCGAGGAAAAGTATTGATGGTTTTTTTTTTGCACCATGAGTTTTCTCTTGCGATCGCTCCAGCTGCTTCAGGACATCGGAAGTAACACTACAACGTGAGAAACATGAAAAATATCTTTCTGGTAGTCTGTAAACCTTTACCCCCCCCCCCCCCCCCCAACTGCTACAATCACAGCTTTTTTTTTGTTTCATGTGTGCCGCTGCGTGACTAGAGGTGTAATTTGTCTCTGTTTGTGATAAATGTGTGGTAGTTCTGTTATAACCCTTGATACCTCAGTGTTCAATTTACCAACACTGTGTCTGTCAATACCAGGGCAGCTGCAGAAATATGACTTCTGTAAACTACCAGAGTCCATACTGCATCTAAATTGAGCTTTTTCCACTGCTGTACACAATATGGGCAATTTGGAATTCAATCTGCAATTCAGCTCAAAATCGAAATCCAACCTGGGATAAAGAAGCAACATTTCCCAGCTTTTTAAACAATGTGTTCTCTCATCATGGATGAAACAAGCAGCAGTATCTCGTAGTGGTTCAATTTAGCATGGGATTTGATGTGGCATTGCTCTGTGTGAACAGCTGGTTACATATTTTGGAGTCAGCAGAGCACAGAGCGATCCTCGCCAGCAACGCTGCTGCATGCAATTCCCACTCTGCATCATTACCCCACCGTCTAGAAAGGAAATCCCCACGGGTCAAAACTGTCGCGCCATTTGTTTCACTTACTGTGCAACTTGCATTGCACTACAGTTACTTAACAGTCATTTCCTCATATCGGGTCTCCATCTCTGGCTGTGCAAGTGCCTCGGTTGGCGCCGAGTGCTTTTTCTTCTAATAGAGGCTCACTTCAGAGCAGATACAGGAGCACTCTGGGGTTTGGCACATACAATGGTTAATTACGAGGAGCAAAAAAAAAAAGAAAAAATGTGAAAACGTTCTCCAGCATGCTCATTAAAACATCATTGGCACGTCCAACACAGCATCAATTCAATGGTATTGCACTCACTGTGACACGGAGCTGACGGGAGCCAGCTCGCTGTATCGCTCCGCCTCCAGCTCCAGGTCGTCTGCAAAGCTGCAGTTCCTCTGAAGGGGCCGGGGGAGTGGACGTCCAAGAGGCCGGGGCTTCTTTTGGCTGCGCGTTCACACATAGGCACACATGCATTGGACTTTAGGTATAACACATCTGTGAATCAGTGATTCTGCTGATTATTTTTTTGGCGTAAATACAGACACTGCAGGCATGGGGCCCATACGGAGAGCAGGCCTTCAACAACGGAACACGATAATTGGCACCTTTGAAAAACACCTGAGTTCAAGGAATTCAGTTGAATCACATCTGGTGCCTTTCGCTTTATATGCCCTCAAAAAGTCAAACCCATCTCTGTCAAGTTCTTTTTTTTCAGTCAGAAGAAATCCATAACAGAATCTGATGGTTATTTTACAAAAACGCTAAATTAATTAAGCATTTTTCTTGTTTTTTTTTGTCATATATGCAATGATTGTTGCTTGGTAATGTGTATGTTGATGTTCTGATCTCTATACTGTCTCAATAGAGTGCTGCAGGAATGAGTCAGCATTGTTGCACTTCCGATACCCTGCGGTGGGAGATTTTAACGTTTAGTTCTACAACATTAAATATGCAAGTAGATACCCAACTCGTGAATTTTCAAGCTTTAATGTGCTTTATAAAGCCGTTGCTTACAAGTGGCTTAGTGAGACTAGCTTAGTGGCGGTGACGTGAAGTGAAGTGACCATGTTGTAGTTTGTGTTTTTGTAGGCCAACCCAGAAGTTTGCATCGCACTGATTACAAAATCCATGTGGATTATTTTCATAACGATATTTGCAAATGCAAGTTAATAGCTAACATTAGGCTATAAACAAACTGCACCACGGTTGTAGAGCGTGCTAATACACAACAAGGCTTGACGTGATGACATTCACTCATTTAGCCACTTGTTAGCAAATATCTTTTTTAAAGACATGTACAAGCTTTACAAGAGGTTTATTTACTTTATATCATAGAACAAAAATTTAAAATCTCTCAAGCCTGTGTTAACCAGAGACCCTATTTCAGGCTAAAATATACAGACTCATATCCTGATTTTAGGACTCATTCCTGAAGCGCTCTTTACAATACATACAATATATACAGTGGATATAAAAAGTCTACACACCCCTGTTAAAATGCCAGGTTTTTTGTGATGTAAAAAAACGAGACAAAGATAAATCATGTCCGAACTTTTTCCACCTTTAATGTGACCTATAACGTGAACAATTCAATTGAAAAACAAACTGAAATCTTTTAGGGGGAAAAATAAAAAATAAAAAACTTACAATAACCTGGTTGCATAAATATGAACACCCTTCAACTAATACTTTGTTGAAGCACCTTTTGATTTTATTACAGCACTCAGTCTTTTTGGGTAGGAGTCTATTAGCATGGCACATCTTGACTTGGCAATATTTGCCCACTCTTCTTTGCAAAAGAGCTCCAAATCTGTCAGATTGCGAGGGCATCTCCTGTTCACAGCCCTCTGCAGATCACCCCACAGATGTTCAGTTGGATTCAGGTCTGGGTTCCAAAACTTTAATCTTCTTCTGGTGAAGCCATGCTTTTGTTGATTAGGGTGTATGCTTTGGGTCGTTGTCGTGCTGAAAGGTGAAATTCCTCTTCATCTTCAGCTTTCTAACGGAAGCCTGAAGGTTTTGTGCCAAAATTGACTGGTATTTGGAACTGTTCATAATTCCCTCCACCCTGACTAAGGCCCCGGTTCCAGCTGAAGAAAAGCAGCCCCGAAGCATGATGCTGCCACCACCATGCTTCACTGTGGGTATGGTGTTCTTTGGGTGATGTGCAGTGTTGTTTTTGCGCCAAACATACCTTTTGGAATTATGGCCAAAAAGTTCAACTTTGGTTTCATCAGACCATAGCACATTTTCCCATATGCTTTTGGGAGACTTCATATAAGTTTTGGCAAAATTTAGCCGGGCTTGGATGTTTTTCTTGGTAAGAAAAGGCTTCCGTCTTGCCACCCCACCCCATAGCCCAAACATATGAAGAATACGGGAGATTGTTGTCACATGTAGTACACAGCCAGTACTTGCCAGAAATTCCTGCAGCTCCTTTAATGTTGCTGTAGGCCTCTTGGAAGCCTCCCTGACCAGTTTTCTTCTCGTCTTTTCATCAATTTTGGAGGGACGTCCAGTTCTTGGTAATGTCACTGTTGTGCCATATTTTCTCCACTTGATGATGACTGTCTTCACTGTGTTCCATGGTATATCTAATGCCTTGGAAATTATTTTGTACCCTTCTCCTGACTGATACCTTTCAACAATGAGATCCCTCTGATGCTCTGGAAGCTCTCTGCGGACCATGGCTTTTGCTGTAAGATGCAACTAAGAAAATGTCAGGAAAATCCTACTAGAACAGCTGAACTTTATTTGGGATTAATCAGAGTCACTTTAAATGATGGCAGGTGAGTACTGACTACTATTTAACATGAGTTTGAATGTGATTGGTTAATTCTGAACACATCCACATCCCCAGTTATAAGAGGGTGTGCACACTTATGCAACCACATTATTTTACTTTTTTATTTTTTATTTTTCCCCTAAAAGATTTCAGTTTGTTTTTCAATTGAATTGTTCACGTTATAGGTCACATTAATGGTGGAAAAAGTTCCGACATGATTTAACTTGGTCTCATTTATTTACATCACAAAAACATGGCATTTTAACAGGGGTGTGTAGACTTTTTATATCCACTGTATGTGTGTATATGTGTACCGTCAAACTAGCGTGCACTGGGGCCCATCGTAACTACCTCACTCCTCCGTGCTTTGCTTTTTTTTATAGCTTTGGACTCACGTCGGGTTGAGATTTGATGATTCACAATGTAATTTATTTAATTAGTCTCTGTTGATCTCTTGCTGCACCAATGGTGTGTGTCCTACAATGCCCATCAGGATAAGAAAAACATATGAGCCTTAATGTTGTATTAGCTTGCTTTGTTTTATTTCCACAAACCTGAGAGGAAAAGTTTATTTGCTACTTGTGTTTTTTCTGCTGTGCTGCCTTTTCTAGTTCTATGTATAACGTGGCAATATCAAAAATCATTTTGTTCTTGTGAGAAAGCGTACTTTGTGCACAGAATAGTTCATTTGCAGAATCAGGTAAAGGATATTGTTGAGATGAATAAACCAACACCAGTTTGATTGATGTTCCCTCGAGTGCACAACAAAAATAAACACGATTTATGAAAATGAACAGAAATTGAGATATCTAATCAAAACAACCCCCACCAGTTTGATTGATATTCCCTGAAGTGCAAAGAGTAAATGAATACAGGAAAATAAAAATAAATCAAATATATGTATTCGCAAACAAACTCGTATTCTATTTGTCTTTGACGATGCTTCGGATGTTTCTAACTGAGTGAAGTATCTCAGTGGCAGCGTTGATAAGAGCTGGACAAATCCTCTGAATGCTTAGGAAAGGTGCTTCAATGCTTCCTTTTTTATCTCCTTTAGCATAGGAAACACTGAACCACCTATACCAAAGGAAAGGACATAGCGAAGTCCCACAATTCCTTGCAGCAGCAACATTTAAAGCAACACAACAATTGGTCACCGTTGTTGTTTAATTGTACATTATGAATAAATTGCAAACATCCTTCTTAGGAGGTGTGATTCGTTTTTTTTGGACAGGAATCTTTACTCCCTATGCTCTATCATTTCAATGTGTTGCTTTAAAAAACAACTACCAAACCGTGTTTTTCTTATGAATTCTCCATCGTATCTTTCCTTGACCTCGTGACGTTTTCCATTAAGGTCAAAGAAAAGTGGTTAGGAAAAGACATAGGACGTCAATTTTTTTTCAACTATTTGATCGCAGCCCACAACAACAAGAAGTCTACAGCAAAGACGGCGGAGTTGTTGTGGCAGCCTTGAGAATGATTTGTATCTGCAAAATGCTGTGTTTTGAAACTGCACCAGCGAGAGAAGTATGATACAACCGGTCAGAAAGGTAAAACGTGGTTATAAATGTGTCTGCTTTAAATGGGCTTTGAATTGAATGGATGTAAATGGTGCTGTCAAGCAGGATTAACACATGCGACACGACAAACCATGACAAGCTGATTGATATTTCTCAATCAGCTTGAGAAAGGAGGAGACATGGTAAGAAAGAAAACAGAAACATTAAAACGAGGAAAGCCAGGAAAACAATGTAAACTATTTCATGATATCTTATCCCAAAGCTACAAAATGTTTTTGTTCATAAAAGCTGTTAAAACTCTATAAAATCAAATCAAACAAAAACAAATGTACTGTAAAAATATTCATTAATACAAGGCCATTTTGAGAGAAGTGCTTTGACCACTTTGAGGGTTTGTGTGGTACTTGTGTGGTACTTTCACACATGTTTAAAATCAAACAGTTAAAACTCACATCACATGATTTTCTTGATACATAATTGTGAATGTGATTCCCGTAGTAAAACTTCTATAATCTCTTTTTTTTAAACAAATGCCAAACATAACGTTACAGATGAACTCAACATATCCAGACCTCCTGGTCCGAGCTCCTGAGATATCAACATCTGACCCATGCAATGCAACTCTGAACGTCTGGAGAGACAAATCAACCCAAAAACAAAAGGTGAACACATGTTGTTACCTGGAGGCTGTGAGTTGAACTGAAGGGAAGACAAAGACGTCCAGGACTGCTGGCAATCTGAGGCCCGCGTGACGACAAAACACAAACATGATCAATGTTTACCAAATGGTAAAAAAAATAAAAATAGGACAACAACAATGATGTTAGTCACATACTCCGTTTCTAACTAAGCATACAATACCATTCATTACTCACTGGTTCATGCATGGATTGTAAAATAAAGAAAATGCTGTTAGAGTAAGTGAAAAGATAATAATGGAGGCTGTGAGAGAGGACAGTAAGTGCACTGAGGACGTGTGCAGAACGTGGACACTAACAGCAGCTCACCACATCCGCCCAGAGTGTGGGATCCTGCTGAACCAGCTACAAAGACAAAACATTGAGAGAGGAAAGAAAGAGAGAAGCAAGAAAAAAAGGCAGCTCAATTGGATTAAATAAGCAGATGTAGAGACCACACACACACTATCACACACACACACACACATATATATATGCAATGAGAGTTGTTTCTGCCATGTATCCTACCCTAATTGTTATAAATGGAGTGGACAAAAATGATGCAGTGTCAGTAAAACATAATACAATTCAACAGTACCACAAACTGCATTCTCCAAAATCATCATAAAGATGAATTAACACCTCTTTAAAATAGTTCGTACAATTTTTTTAACATTATAATCTTGACAACGGATTAGTTTCAGAACTGTTGTAGGAGACTTTATTATTATTAGCAAGGTGTACCTAATAAACTTGTAATTGTAAGTAGTAATATGTCCAGCACTGCTCAAAACCAGCATGAAAAAAAATAATTACTGAAATTACTGAATTTTAAATACATGTTTTTGTGAAAACCCACCCAGGCCACTAGCGTTAACTGACTCTGTAAACAGCTGAGCGCGTTGTGCATCCAGTCAATGTACTCACACACCAGATGGCAACGTGGCAATTTAGTTAAATGATTCATCGTTAAAAGCAGCATGCAGTAGATGTAAGATGAGCAGCGCGACCTGTATAATCTATTCAGCTTCAAATCAAAGACGCTGATTTTCATTCAACATGGAGCGAACAGTCACGGAAACGTGTTCGCAACTGGGCAAATTAAATTCTGCCGTTGTGCTGGAATCGTGAGTGCAAAGCAGAAACCATTTGTGTGGCTACGTGTCGTTGGCAGAGATGTTGCTGCACATGTAAGCGGCTTTTCAGGTTACCAGCTTGTGTGAGACTAAAGGGGAAATGTTACTTAGCACAACAAAAAATAAGAACCAATTCGATGTTTGCATAATATAGGCATAAACCAGTCTGTCCATATATGACAGACTGTCCTCTAGTATCTCATTTCGTCCATCTACATTGAACAGAAAGTCCCTCAATGCCCTCCATGCAGTAGGGCTGGGGATTGTCTAAAAAGTTACGATAACAGTACCACTACCAGTACTCTTAGAGTGATAACAATACCAATAGAGTAATTCATTTAAGAATAACTTTTTTTTCTACTTCATTTGATATCCAGCATGTGAATTTAGGCACATGCTGGCCACCAAGCATATGTCTTTCCATCAGACGCCTCAGACGCGTAGTAAAGCCGCACTAATAAGGGTTTTGGTGACATCTCGACAGGCTGAACTGCTAATTTAAATACATAGAGCTCGACTTCACCATAATGGGCCAATCTGTAATGTCTCATTAAATCGAAGAAGGCTGGCAGTGATTGGCTGTGAAAAAAAACCCAAATTTTTTTTCTAGATCTTGGACATAAAAAGGGAAACTCTTCTTTTGACGGGAAGAGTTTCGATACAACTTGGTACCGGGTTATTGCTCAAGACCTTAAAGCTATCGAGTACCAATGCCCAGGTCTATGCAGCACTGACTATAATAATAACTACAAGGACATCGGAGAGCCAAGGCTGATCCACAACCAAATCTACTGGGTTCTTCCTTGGCCCATGTTACACCCTTCCACCAAGTTTCATGAAAATCTGGGTGATTTTGTTCACAATCCTGCTGAAAAGCAGAACAACAAACAGAACCAAACACAAATCCTCCTTTGCTTGGGTAACGAAGATTAATTTAATCTGTTTAAATCCTTTCAAAAGGTAGGGTTTACAAATACATGTAAAACACTAAATGAGGAGAAAACATAGAGGGACGCGGTGAAGGTTAACTTGAATAAACGTGGAAAATGAATGAGGTCATTTCAAAGATGATATTTAATTAGTGTTTGTTGCTCTGGATAAGTGCTTAGTTTTGATGAAAACATCTCAGTTACTTTCATCCCCAGTCTGTGACAAGGACTTTCACAAGGTCACTGAGGATCATTTATGCTCTGACTCACATTTGCAACACAAGTTCACAACCTTTCTGTTCAGAACGGGCTGAATGCTTTGCCTTCAGTGTTCTTCACTTGCATTTCTCTCCAGAACCTCTGATACAAACAACTTCACACTCGACACTGGGTTTTCTTAGGTCCTGACCATTAAAACCACCATGAAATAGTTCAGTCACACACCAAAGCTTCTCACAGTCAGAAACATAGATGAAATACACCAGGGGCAGACTTTACTCTAGGTAGGCAACCTGGCCAGAACATAAAAAAACAATAAAAATATACAAATACATTATTATTCATTAATTATTCGGTATTCAATTCAAATTGAAAACTCCACATTGAACAGATGTTAGGAAATGTAAGAGCATTATGCCGACAATGACTATCTTTCATTCTCCACTTGAAATAAAAAAGTTGAATGCAGGACTTTTACTGTGCAGTATTTGTAGTTTTACTATAAATAGTTAATAGTAAAAAAAAGGTTTGACTGACTAAGTGAAGCAAGAAAGCTTTTACCCGTTGCTCCAAATCACTAAATCCGCCCTTGAAAAACAAACCCAGGTCGGGGTTACTCGCAGTAAGAAACATCATTGAAGTATAATTATTCTGTTCTTCTTTTATTTCTTTCCATAATGGAATCAGACACTTATAATAACAATCCGAGCCTCTTAGTGGCAAAAAAAAAAGCATCTTTAGTGAATGAACATCAATGATGCCAAATGGAGCGATTACACTGCATCGATTACACTGCGTCTCCATAGTTCTAAATCAATACTGGACCATTTTCTAAAATTGTCCCAACTAGTCACAAAAACATGAGAAAATAGGGTCCAGGTTGAAAAATACATAAGTCAACCTTTAAGCATATATATTGTTACATCGTCCACCATGTTGGTTTAGTGAATTAGCATGCTTACATTTGCCAATTAGCACTTAAGCTGATGTGAGGGAGGGATCACCAAAGTCACGACACGCACACCTGTTCCCAGGCGGCAACCTCCTGTTCTGCAGCGTGAAGCCGATGCGGAAGTGTCTCAGAACTTGCATTGCTCTCTACTGACCTCTACTGGTTGCAAAACAGAGATCGTTTGTATGGAAGTCTATGAGAAAATGACTCTACTTCTCTCTTGATTTATTCCCTCAGTAAACATTGTAAACATGAGTTTATGGTCTCAATCTCCAGTTTAAAGTCTTCTTCAATACAGCATGATGTTCATTTAGTAAATGATGCTCCATTTAGAGTCAAACAGACCATAAAGTGGAGTATGCTTTATAGTGTGATTGACAGGTTGCTGCCGCTACCAGAGACATAAATGGCGTCTCTACGTCACTACTCCGCATACCAAATATGGTAACTTCCATTTAATATTCTGCAAGAAAACAACATGGCTACAGCTGTAATCCAAGATGGCGACCTTGAAATCCCTGCACTCGAGGCTTCAAAACCGCAGTCCACAAATAATAATAATAATAATAAATTTAATTTATAGTGCCCTTTTCATCCGAAGATCTCAAAGGGCTACAGGTTAAAAGCAAAAATAAAAATAAAAAGGGGGTTTTAAAAACATCTAAGAGTGGGAGCCAAAGGTTTTTTTAAAAAGAAAAGTTTTAAGACCTTTTTTAAAACAATCAGTGGATTGTGGTGCCCTCAAGGTGTCAGGGAGGGCATTCCACAGGCGTGGGGCGGCAACACTGAAGGCCCTATCTCCCATGGTCCTCAGTTTGGTTCTGGGTATGTGGAGGAGGTTAGAGTGAGTGGAGCGGAGGGAGCGTGTTGTGCTATGTATGTTGAGAAGTTCTTTGAGGTATGGGTTGGTACAAACCAATGGGTGAGGTCACGATGACTACGTCCACTTCTTATATACAGTCTATGCCTGGTGCCCATTTCCTCTTTACCTCCCCTGCATATATACGAGCCCTCTCTCCACCAGTCATTTTCCAGATAGTCTGGCGTAGACCCACTGCACAGTCATGGTGGTCCGGCCCTTGTTTCCGTCTCTTGCCGGCGTGTTTTCCCCGTTCCCGCCTGCCTGCCCCTCGCCTGCTAAGCTTGCCCTTGCTGACTGATTGCTTGCTGCTGAACTCGGCTTTGAACTTCCAACCAAGTAAACGATTGATCGCTTTGAACTACTCTGCCTGTGAGTCCTGCTCCACGTCTCTGAGTGCACGGAACAGTGATCGCAAAGGCATTTGTGAAATGAAAGTCAACTGAGATTTTTGGAATTTGTTTCATTTTCCGTCAACCAATACTCCTAATTGAAACGGCAACTGCAACTCATTTTAAATGTATGGACAGACACATGGGATGTGCAACACAAAGTGCATAGAATGTCTTCAGCTCTCCACTAAAGATCCAGTACAGTATGTTGTGTGGGGTTTTGTAAGTTCAGCAGTGCAGCACTGGAGTTCATGCTAATCAATGAAACCTCAAGTTGTATTGCTGCCAATGTGCTCATTCATCTTTAATGTCTGCACTTTGTCCTCTCCCCCTTCTGAGGCTACAACCCTGCACAACTGAAGTTTAAATCAAACATTTTCCTTTTACAGTACCATCCCTGAATGTGTTTTTTATTTTTTAAAGAAAGTTCTACAGTCATTTCTTGTCATGCTTATGCGGCATCTTGAGCAACTTAGTGAGAGATTATTCAGATCGAAATGAAGCCGTGTAAATTGTTTAAAAACTCATAAAAAGACGGTATTTTTTGAAGCATCCAGCAAAATTGTATTCTTACATTTGTTCTGTTGTACACAAAGTTGTTTTCACCGATTAAAGTTCACTAGAACACAATCAGAGATGAGCATATTGTACTGTTACTGTTGTCTTTGGTACCTGTGCCCACGGTGCTGTAAACATCTGAACTCAGCTCCCTCCCGCTGTCAAATACAGAGCTGTAGGTGATGGTCGGAATTGTGGGTGAAGTTGGACCGTTGTCCTTGTCGTTGCTCTTGAACTTCTTCCTTATCTTCACCTGCCCAAGAAATGCAAACATCTCAGCTCAAGTGTTTCTGTGGACAGCAAAACCACCTTCACATATTCATATACTTGTCAATTTCATAGCCTGTAATCGGTACGGACAAAATAATTCAGCTTTGCAGCAATATTAGGAATCTGTGGTCGCTGATTTCATATGTTAATAGAGCCAATAAAGGAGCAGTCAAAGATGAGGTTTTATATTCTTGTTATGTATATGTGATTGTATAATGAATGCATGAACATTGATTGAGGGTCTAAGTGCAGCGGCACAGGAATTACAGTTATATTATTATATTCATATCATATATTTAACATATTTTATATTGCTGTTAATCAGACAATTCACAACTTGAGGTCAGACCCTGTTCAGTCTAATGGGAACACATTTGACACACATCAACATTTGCATAAAATGTAATGATTAGCGTGGGCATGGTCTGCGGCAACATCGAATTGAATAATGAATATTAATATTAAACTGCTGCTATCTGTCTTAATTGCATATATATATATATTATATATATATATATATATATATATATATATATATATATATATATATATATATATATATATATGTTTTCTTACTCACTTTCTTGTTCTTTTTCCCCCTAGAAATTTCACACCATCATAGAAACCATAACATAAATGATTATGCTAATTATTTCAAACTTAAATTTCAAGTTTCATCAACCAGTTTTTGATCGTTTAAATCTGTGGACAGTAATTGATGTGGTGGCTATACTTTTGGCTTTGATTTATTTCATTTATGAACTACAGCATCACAAAAGTCCACTTGTGGCACTTTTCTCAATCCAATTACAGCCCTCAAAGGTTGAATCAATGGTGAAAAAATGGAGAGTCTTTGGGGGGGTCACAGACCCATTGATTGGCACTTGAGAATCCCTGATAGCCTCAGTAGCAGAACTTAAGGGGGTCTCTGGAAAAATCATTAAAAGAATAATTTTTCAATTGCAATTGTCATTAAACGTCTTTTAAAAGCTCACTCCAGCAGTATTCATTCTCAAAATGAATACAGAACAATACATTACATTACAGTCATTTAGCAGACGCTTTTATCCAAAGCGACTTACAATAAGTGGGGTATGTGTGTATTGTTTCTACTAAGATCTTGTTCCATGGATGACTCTCTCGCAAATGATATGCAATGCAAATGTTGTGTCTCTTTTTAAGTCTTTGTTTGCTGTGACTGAATTGTGATAGCCCTGCTGCACATAAGACAAAGAGTTGTACGGCGACACAGTTGTGTGTATGTGTGTCAGGTTAGAGAGAGAAAGGATGTGTGTGCTGTGTGAATTCTGTTTGCAGGGCATGGTTGTTGCGTAAGTGGCCTTATTGTTTATAGTATAAAGCCTTGGTGATGTGTGTGCAAAGCAGGCTGTTTCAAAAACTGGGCCTTCATCCAGGTGACTGATTTTTGTGCTCTGTGTGGAACGAAACGTTGATTTAATTGTAACTGCCGTCCTTAAGTTACGCCAATTCTGTAGATATTTTTACCCAAACCACAATCTTTTGCTAAACCTAACCAAGTAGCTTTGTTGCCTAAACGCAAATAAGTTGTTTCCTGTTAAGACATGCTTTTTTCTTATAACCAGCGGGGTGTTGCTGGCTTTTGTTGGAAAACCCACAAAAAAATCATGAAGAACTTCTTCAAAAGATATCATTCGAACCGTCACATGAGGATATGTTGTTGCAAAGTGCTTACAGCCTGGTTCATTACCTCGTCTTGTACCCGTGAAATCATGTAGGATCTAGTCTGCTTACCTATTTGTGTAAGACTTAAGCACAATGTAAAAGGAATCCCCCGATTGCCAGCGGCTATTTCACTCAATGAGTTGAATAAAAAACCCTCAAAAAACATTTTCCAAAAACTGACCATTATAACCTTGTTTAAAGCAGAATTCACAGTATTGCAGTGATGTTGCTTCATATTGCATTAGTTTTTGCCTCGGTGTACCTACTAAACTGGAAACAGAGTAAGAAGCAGTTACAGTGAAATCTATATAAATGGTAACTAACCGATTTCTTGGGCTTGGGGGAGGGCAGCGAGGAGGCGTGGATGTGTGATTTCTTCCTCACAAACATCTTGAATGTGGCAGAATCAAAGTTCTCCACCGCAAAACATCTCCAGGATGTCTGAAGGGGCATGAAAAAAGCAAAATATTAGTTGGACAGGACTAATTTCATGCCAATGCGAGACAGAAAGTAACCGACATGAAAGGATGGTAACAATAATAAGGCCGAGGCTCGGAGACACTTCACTCCGCCGGCTGTGTTGCGGTTCTGTTTCAGCGTTCTTTGGTGAAATACCTGAATGAGACAGGCAGCTGCAGGGATCTGTCTGTTGAAGTGTTTTTGTCTCTGCTTCTGCTGCACCTTCAGGGCAAAGCCTGAGCCCAAGATTCCCTGTGAGCATGAGCACAGCAGATACCACTTCATTAATTCAGTTTTAACGACACACTTCCAGGCATCAGCAGCATGACTCAAAAGACCAAAATAAACAGAAAGTTAAACAAAAATTAAGGAATAATGGGCTGCTTAATGCGAAACATTTGAGTCTATTATTCACTCTGTTCCTAAATGGAATTTAATAGTTTACAATAGATTAAAATGTTAATCACTTAGGTCTTTTCTCAACCAAAGATTAACTAGATTATTTATTGGTTACATCTTTTTAAATGTGATAGGTTCCCTGCTTTTCTAAATTTCACATCATTGCAAACTGAATATAATATGACTGCTAACTATGATTAATCCTAATTATTTCAGACCAAAGGCACTAATATTAATATTTACTGATAATGTAAGATGGTGCGAGGGAACAACCCGCAATCAGCATAAACAGTACACTGAAAATTTTTAAAATCAAACTGAAACTAACCAACATTCAGTAACGAAAATGAAAAACAATCTAATTTAACCTTGTTAACTGAAGTTGGGAGAATTATAGCACAATGTTAAGCCCTTTTCAAGGTCCTTACAGCACTTAAATCACAATATTATGACAGTATGAATGTTCTCTACAAGAATTAACTGTAGTGGCTGGTAAAACATGTGCGAGGCGGCTTTGTAAAATGGTTTTGCGATTCACACATGAATTATAGCTACACTTGAACCAAAATGAGGCACTTTGTGATTTCGTAAAACATACCTAAAAGACCAAATTAATTACAAATTGAGTACAATAGGAATTCACCTGAAGGAAATAGTACAAATATGCAAGAAAGAAGCCCTGGCTCAGCAATGTCTCCTTCCACTTACTGCAGGCAGAGCAAAGAAGGAGATGGCAAAGACTGAGAAACAGGATGCAATGGTCTTTCCAATCCATGTTTGGGGCACTTTGTCTCCATATCCAATGGTAGTCACTGTCACCTTTAGAGAAAAAAACAAACAAACATGGGAATTAAAACAAAAAGCTTCATTCTGGCAGTTTATTTATAAGCTAACACGCCTGTCAGAATGTTCCAACACTTGACAACATTTGTTTCATAGCTTTTGCAAAAGGAAAGAAAGAAAAACTTTCAACAACAAAAACTATCTTTAATGTTTTAAGCATTTTTGAAGCACCCAAAGATCTGTAGATTTGAGACTTAATTGAGTCACACAATCGAGGATGTAAGACTAAACATTTTGGCCGTCACCATCTTGTTTTTTTGCAACCAGAAGTGTCCAGAAGGGTGGAGCTACATACAACCAAATGCCAAATGAGACTTTCTTAGAAAACCGGAATGTTACACCTAACTTTCATGAACTGAAAACACACCACGAAAGGGTTAAAGTTCTAAGACGTACACAAGAGCAAATCCCAGACTGGACAACAATGTGGTATCCACCTGTCAATCTCAAGGTAGCCCCACTCTAGAGCAAACCCTTTATGGTCTATTTTACTCTAAATTGGGCCATAATTTACTGAATAAACATCAAGCTGTATTGAAAAAAACACTTGAAACTAGCGATTGAAAACATAAACTCATAATTATCTGCTAGACTTCTACACAATCAAACATCTTTTCACAACCAGAGTCGCCCCCTGATGGCCATTAGAAAGAATGCAAGGCACACCGCATTGGCCGCACTTTTCAGAACCGGAGGTTGGCGCCTGGAAGACTCACTTGTCCGTGCCAAATTTCATGTTAATCCATCCAATAGTTGTTGAGACATTTCCCGCCAAACAAAAATGTGAACCAGGGCGCATTTGGAAAAAATAAGGGATCGTCAAAGTCAGTCATTTTCACTTTTAGGAGATCATGAATGTATGTACAAAATTTCATGGCAATCCATTAAACAGTTCTATGAGTCAAGACCAAGTTAACCTGACTGACCGTCATTGCCATCCCAAATAAGAATAAGAATAAGAAATGTGCTTTTTTTTTTTTATTCACAGCAGGTGGATCTGCCCAATCTCTGGGCAGATAACATGGCCGGCATCTTAACCTTTTAGGAATCGACATCAGGGAAACACTGTCCATCACAGTCCGACCATGCCTACACCAAGCATCACCAATTCAAACAAAGAGACCTGGCACAGCTTCAAAAATTCATCATTTTACTGCTTGACATATAAATGATTGGTGACTTGACCCAAAAAAACAGCTCTAATGGGTCGTGATCAATCTATATTGAGTGTTTGCTGTAGCGAATGAGGTTCATGTTTTCCCTGACCCTTCAACCACAACTCTAACCTTTTCGAGCCTTTGACTCTCACCTACATCTTTATGCACTGAGAGTATTCAATACTGATTTGAGCATGTGAGAGTGGACCCGAACTTTTGGTGAATATAAAGCGTAAATATTGCAAATAAACCTTCATTTATATGAGAGAAAGGGTTATGACTCTGCTGTGTGTGTACGTGTTTTAATATCAGAGTCCCTGAAGTTTCTCAGAAAGCAGAGTGGGTGGTGACTTATTGTCTGAAAATAAATTTCTACCCTGTATTCTCTGCACTACTTGTTTTGCTGCTCGTATTAGCGGCCCACTGCATGTGCCCAAGGGTTTTCACACAACTCCTACTGTAACAACAGTAGTACATATAAAACAGTTTGTGTTTTCACCTTTCACTTGCCAAATACTGTAAAAAAAAAAACACTTCAATGTGTTTCTGCAAAATCTTACTTCTTGGCAAGACGAGAAAATGACTTAAACAATATTTAGAAGTTAATTACACTTTCTCCGAAACAAAATACATTAATTTTAATGTTAATGTTCATAAGATAATATTTCTGTAGAGTCTGATCAAAGTGTGTGATGATATATGTATAATCAATTAATATACTTTTTTTTACAAATAATGGAAATGAGTAAAATGTATTTAATCAACAAAGTTTACTTAATTAACTGATAATTAAAGGAATATTTTCATATTTTGGGAAGTACTCTTATTCACCATCTTGCTGAGGGTTAATTAAGATGATCAATACCGCTCTTGTGTCTGTCTCTTGATTATGAAGGTACATTCAGCAGGTAGTTAGCTTAGCTTAGCTTAGCATAAAGACTGGTAGCAGGGGGAAACAGCTAGCCTGGTTTTGTCTCCTACTCCCGGCCAAGAAATAGTCAAGCACAATATTAATATATTTATATTAGTGATCGTCCAGACATGAGAGTTGAATCAAAGTATATTTCCAAAATGTCAAACTGCTCCTTTGATGAATATATTAGTTTGAAATTCTTTAATAAAAACACAGTCAATCAAACCTCATCATATCCTTCATATATACAACAATAGTTTGCAAAAGTGGCTGGACTAGGTCTGATGTAAATATAAATTTGATGCCCCTGGTTTATTAGTGGTGAAAAAAACCAACATGTTTTCATCCCAACTCGTCACATACTGACACTCTTGACGTCACTTTCTAACACACTGGGTATCCCAGTGCGTCAAGATATGGCGCTCCACTACGCTTGCAGTCAACACTGGGTTAACGTTGTGAACATTCATTCATTCATTCATTTTCCGTAACCTGCTTATCCAGTTAAGGGCCGATCTCAGCTGTCAATGGGTGAAGGCAGGGTTCACCCTGGACAGGTCGCCAGTCTGTGGCAGGGCTGACATATAGAGACAAACAACCATTCACACTCACATCCACACCTACGGGCAATTTAGAGTCTTCAATGAACCTTAGCTGCATGTCTTTGGACTGTGGGAGGAAGCCGGAGAACCCGGAGAGAACCCACGCTGACACGGGGAGAACATGCAAACTCCACACAGAAGGTTGTCCAGCCCGGGAATTGAACCCTCTTGCTGTGAGGCGACAGTGCTAACCACTACACCACCGTGCAGCCCCGCGTTGTGAACAAACAACAAAAAACACTTACTTAGGTTTAGGAAAAACATCACGGTTGGGCCTAAAATAAGTATGTAAACTAAGTAAAGTGTAACCAATGTCACAAAAGTACGGAAAACACGTATCTTCAAAATATCTTACAACACTTTAAGACACGAACACCGGTCACCTGGTTGAAAGTCCTGTGTTTGTTTGACCCATTTACCTCCACTCCCTCCCTTTTTTTTTTGCTGTTCTTTATACTACGTCATCACACTACCAAGCATAATGACGCGGATGGGTATACATTGTAGTTACTAGAAAGCCCAATGTGTCTCATACAGATGGTCAACACTCACTTTTGACTTTTGACTAAGCTCCTCACAACCATCACAAACACACACACACACATATGCATACACACACATATGCACACAGACACAGATTCTTACCACTCCCCACCACAGGGCATCAGCATAGTTTCCAAACTCGGTGGAGCCGCTGCTGTCGACTGCGTCTTTCTCTGCCAGGTAGACAAAGTACGAGGAGAAGATCAGGCTCAGAAAGCCGATGTATAAGGTAGTGATCAGCTCCTGAAACACACACACACACACACACACACACACACACACACACACACACACACACACACACACACACACACACACACAAACACATTACATATCTCAAACTCAATAAACAACAAAGGGATCATTTCAAAGAACACAATACCATTAAATGATATATCTGTGAATATATATGTACTTTCTGACACAGCTTCTCCTGATTGCCACATTGTGTCAGTCATACCATTTTATAATTACATGTCTGGAGACCAGTGTGGCTGTGGTTGCTATTAATATGACATATGGATGTGAATATTCATGTGAATGTGCTGTGAATGTGATGATTCAATTTCATTTTCTGCTGTCTCAGCTGGCTTGATAATGAACTGAAAGTGGATTTACACTTTAAGCTGCAGTGGCTACTTATCAGTTTGGTAATGATGTTGTACTTTAAGGAGAAGGTTGGCATTATACAATGTTTTTTTTCCATTAGTCGGCAAATGCAGTGAAAAGACCAAAACCAACAATGTGTGAGTCCATTTACTACTGTGGCTCTCAGCCCAAAGCCCATTTGCTCTTTCAGAAGACATAAATCTTTAAAAATGGGTCATAATATATATATATATTTTTTTTAGAAGGCTCAGAACTTTCTTAAAACAGCTGGGCATTGTAGTTTTTCGCAAATGTTTCCCAAACAGGATCACATTGTGCATTAATTAGCTTTTATTAACTATTTTTAGCCACAGATTAATACATAAGTATGGTGCTATAAAGTATTTATGTCAGCAGGATGGTGCATGCGGGATTGGCTCAAAATAAACTGCAGTGGCCGTGTATATTGTAATGAAGAAACATGTCACCCACTGCACCAGTGTGGCTCATTGTACGTCTTTATGTTTTCAACAACAATAGAGTTCATATCAGGTTTAGGCTCCCCAGATAACGCTTGTTAGTTGTAACAATTCAGCGCTGATTTTGGTCTTTTCATAGCATTTGTTGACATTCTATCTCTACTAAAGCCTGCTTAAAATACATGTAATAGGTTGCTTTTCGATGGCTCCATTACTGCTGAATGTAGTCTATTTGTTAGTGTATAAAATATTGTAAACACTTATGAATATAACACAGTGTACAACATAGTCTAGTACAACGCAATCACTAAAGCAGACATTAAAGGAGGTGGCTGTTGCTGTTGTTGATGACCATCTTTATAATTGACCCTTCCCTAAGCCCCGCCCCCAGCTGTCAGAGCTACCATGGAGCCCACACTGTCACTAACTGCACTCCTACTATTTGAAAAAAACTAAAAGAGACAGAAGGGTCTACAATATGCGTTTGAAAAATATATCTAGAATGTCTAACTGATTCAGCATAGAAGACAGCTTAAAAATAGATGAAGATTTCTTTCATTTTTAGGCTGGTTTTGTGTTTTTGGGATCTAGTCATGGTTAATATTTGTTTAATACTGGTTGCCCTGAGAGATTGAAAGGAGATATATGTTTCTTAAATGTTCTATAACACATAAAAAAAATTGTGGCACTTGCAGAGTTAGCACATCATTAACTAGCATTAGCACTTTATGCTTTATGCTAAGGAACACTAAATATACAGATGCCGCTTTCACTTTTTTTATGATTGAAACAGTGAATAAAGACGTAATCGGCTTTACAGTCTCTTAAATTCATTGTCTTCTGTCTCAATGTCCAGGTTTAACACTTTGATCTGTAGTTTTATCTTTAATCTTTATCTTTTCAACCCGTTTTCACTGCTGAAGCACTTTGACATCCTGTCATATCTTCAAACACATATTGTTAAGCCTTCTGTCTTCTTCTCTCTGAAATCGCTTACATTCCCCCCCCCAAAAAAAATATGTAATATTCATTCAGGGAGTGTAGTAATTGACAGTGTGGTCACCATGGTAACGGAGCTCGGACAGATTGACTGAGCAGCAGCCGGGGGCGGGGCTTAGCGAAGGGTCAATTAGTGTCTATTGTCAAGAGCATATGTTCCATTCACCCCGGGGGCCTCGTTTGTTGAACGGTGTTTGTTCAATATTAATATGCAAATCAGAAAATGTTTCATGCTTGGATGTTTTGCTTAAATTAACAACATCTCTCCCTGCAAAGCTGCATTCTTAATCATTTTGTGGCTAATTTTCAATGCCAGTTCTTTAAGCCTGAAAACATTTGGATGACATTTCTTAGTCGACTTGCAGCACTTTGTAACAAATGTTTTAATGAATGAATTGTCAAGTGTTTTCAACTTTATCTAGATTAAAAGTCTGGACTAAAATGTACAGAATTTTAGGATGATAAAAAGGATGAAATTGACTAAATATGATCAAAACTATCACATACTTTTGAAATCTAGACTACATTTTATCTAAAAGCTGAAAAAACTCCAACTCCATTAGTTAAATATATTTATTTCTTGTCTTGCAACTGATGTAAAAGTGCCACATAAGCACCAAAAAAGAAAGATTATATTAAGGTTACGGAGAAACCACAAGTGCAACAAAGTTTAAACTGGAAGCATGTTCCGTAATAATAACTGGAGGGGTGTTTATTGAATTCAGATGGGCACTAAATCATTATACATTTGTTTGTAACCAAGACAGCTGATCTCTGCCGGTGTATTTAAAATATCTATGAAGCATCTTATTGCAGATTCAATAAGGAGCTGTCTGTGATCTGTACAGGAAGTCTAATTGGGTTTTGCTCTTATCCTGCCTGACTGTAATTGGACTACTGCTTTCCGAAAGAGCTCTTTAAGTGAACGTTCCCTCTGCACCCACCTTCTACGTAATTTAAACTGTGTTTAACCGCTCGGAGCGTCGGAGCACTCACGGCATAAAATCGGCCCGAATTCCTGATGAGTGAAATTCGTATTTGTGTCTCAGCCCAAAACTGTCACATTCAGAATTTTTCTTCCTGGAGCAGCAGCATTATTGCAAAATATACATGTGTAATGGCCTCCTTTGAAATAACATAAACCTATCCCTGCATTATGATACACAAAATGTACTATGGTCCATTGGTACTCAGCTATTTCTTCATATGACTACACTTTTCTTCCCTGAAGGTTTTGGCCATCAAACCTTTGTCAGTGAAAATGAGAGCCTGTAACACCACTGCTTGCAACTTGAATGTGTAAACAGCTTTAGATGCATTCGGGTACATCTTATGTCACTACCAGCGGTTTAGCAGATATGTTGCTGTTGCCGTGACCCGCCGAACACATTCAGGGAACACGTGCTTCCAATCTGCCAGCGTGCATTCGAGGAGCAACTGTGCAAATTGCGTTTACAAGCCACAAGAGCTAGAATGCTACTCGGCGTGTATTTAAATGCTGTGATAACACAAAGACTAGATGCTGATTGAAGTGACTGAAACTCCAGCTGTTAATGCAGTCCCACGTGTTGAGGGAAGATAATGGCAGAATAACATAATCCCGTGTTCTGTTGACAGAGAAGCTTCCTTTACATAACACATCTGATGCCTTTAAAAGCACAATCAGGACTAATTGCATGATGGCCTGTACCAAAGTGAATCTCATTATGGCCACACTTACACCCTCATTTTTGAAGACAAATTATGTTCGTCACTCCTAGTATCTTGTACCGTTTTCTGTAGCTTTTTTTCTACAGAGAAATGAAAAATGATTCAATAAGCATGGAAGATGTTTAAAACAGGATGAAGTAATATTTAAGCACCATATTTACTTGCCCTCACATTATTAACAATTATTTGATTGATGCAATTTCCTGTTTTGATTTAAGTCTGTCTTTCATTTGTAAGTTTTATGGATTTATGTTTTATGGATTTATGTGTTTTTCTGTGTTTTTTCTGTACGCTGCCATCTTGACAAGGACTTCCTTGCAACAGAGATTTAAAATCTCAATGAGATTTTCCTGGATAAATTAAGTTTTGATAAAATCATAATCAAATAAGTGTGCCGGATGCACCATATTAAAAGGTTAAATATATTAAAAAATTTACACAGATTCTTCTAGCTCATCGGATCAATACATCAGGTTTTTTTGTGTTTTAACAGGCTTTATTGATAGTAAAAAAAACTCTCTCCTGTGTTTCTGACATAAGTTCAGGTGAATTATTATTTTCCATTCCAAACCAGCTAGTCTGGAGTAGTCACTGACAACTTCAACCCTCTAATCCTTCACTACCCTGAATGAATAGAAAAATACTGGTGTTGATGAGGGAGGGAACTTCATATGAATTAGAAATCTTCATAATTATATTTTGGTCATGAACGTAGCCTAAACCACAGGCTCTCAGCCTGGGGCGCAATAAATCTGATGGGTTCACAAGATGATTCACGGAATAAGAAGAAAAATACATTTTCTGCATTTCATCTCTGACTTTTCTCTCAGGTTTGCCCTTGAATATTGGAGAGTGCCACTGCTTTAGGATTCAAAATGTTTTATTGAGAATCAAGCAGAAAAATAATGCACACAACCAAGGCCTTGGGTTCAATATCCCAGAATGTTCAATTAGAGAATTATAAAATAAAAGTAAACATAAGATCTAGATTTATTTAATATGTTTATTGCTGCAGATTTAAGTGAAGCCAGCAGAAAATAACTGCCTTCCAAGGTTAAAACATTCAGCTATTTGCCGTCTTCTACGGCATAATTTACAACTTGATGTTACGTAGCTCCCTCACAAGTTCTTTAACTTTACAATGTAATATTAAGAGAGAGCTGCATCTTAAAATATATATATTTTATTTATTATTTTTTTATTAATATTTCTTTATTTTATTCATTCCCTCACCAATCGTGATGCGTGTTTTGTTTTGCAGTCCTGCCATTCTGTTGGTGTGTTGGTTCGTTTTTCCTGTCCGTCTGATTTCATGTTAATGCTGCATTATACCCATATGCACCTTTCCATCATTTAATAAAGAATGGACCATCTATTTTATTGCACATGGTGATTGCAATGGGAACATTATCCATTTGCACGGAAATGCAACATAACAAATCCTTAACCGACAATAGGGATCTATCCGTATCCATAGTGACAGATATTTCCTGCTGTTATATTATATCCTCAATCAAAGCTCGAGTACCTGCCGATGGATGAAGACCACGGAGCCGAGGAGACGCCAGGTTCCTCCCTGCCGGTCCACGTGGAGCATTCGCAGGATCTGCAGGAAGCGAATCCCTCTGCAAAATAACAAAAGTGTTTCAATACCAACATTGTATTCAGACCAGAAATATGTGTTAAAAAACACATTTGGAGGCCACAAGTTTGTGTAGTGAGGTCACAGTTGGCCAAGTCATCCTAAAGGTGTTGGATGGGGTTGAGGTCAGGGACTTGTGGAGGTCTGGCATGCCATTCTACACCAAATTGAGAATAACATTTCTTTATGGGGCCCTTGCTTTGTGCAGTGGTGCATTGTCATGCTGACATTGGAAACATTAAACTGTTGCCTCTAAGACAACACCACATGCTCTCATCAATTTCAAACCTCAGTTTAATTATGACTCCTATTTTATAACAAAAAAAAAATAGATTCTGCTGCACCAAAACTTTAAACTCCTTTTCAAGATGGGATGCAGAATTTACTTTAAACTTATCTTGAATAGTTTCAACTTTTAAAAATGGCTGTCACTTTTTTAGATGGATTGAGCAAAATCAATCAAGTTCCCCAAATTAGCAAGTTCAGCAAGGAAACTGTTATGGAGCTGAACAGGAAGAGTGGAAGATTTCCTTCTGTTCTTCTATCTTCTATTATTTGGCCATATTGCTCCATTAATTCGGCTACCAAGTTCTTCTCGAAGAAAGAGAAATTACATCTTCTCCGCTGGGCCATCGTGACCTTTTAGCTAGATAGCTAACTTCTTTGTTAAGGAATACAGAGCAGCCTGAGATTTACAGTCCTCTTACAGTATGCAAATCTTTTTATTCATGATTTTTTTTATTGGGGTTGGCAAGCATATCCATATTCATTAAACTATTTAATTTGGGTTTAAAATTGGATTTACGAAACAGAGATTAGTTTTTAATTAAACTCTGCTTAATTTCAAATCTGGATTTACTCATTTCAAACCCAGTTTTGGTTAACTCTTATTAAAACTAATCTTAGAGTATATTAATCCTTGTTCATGCAACCGAGCCAGAGTGTCCACAAACTTTTGACCACATACACTTTCTCTTACCTTACAGCAGAGGTGGCGAAGACCTGGCCTTTGGAGCCCACTGACAGCACAATTATTGAGGCAACAACCACAATCAGATCTGTATTGACGGAAAATGAGTGGTTATAACTATAAATATGGCAAAAACATGCAGATGTTCAATATATGGAAGCTCAGCATAACAAGAGCATTCTAGCCACTCCATATAAGGTTTGAAAAAGTCCAAAGGGAACGTGGATGAAAAGTGCTCCATTAGGAAATAATTATTACTTTTCATTAAAAAATTATTCCCAGTTGAGGTGAGAGAGGTTACAAATAATGTTAATGCAAATAGTCATTGCTGCATATTTAAAAAAAAAAAAAATCACCTGGAGGGTCCAATTTTAGGAATAAAAAGATGAAGGTGGAAAAAAAATATTGCAGTGACAGTTTTAATTTCATGCTGAATTTCTCTGAGGTATCTCATTTTGGGATGCAGCTCAGGATATATTGCAGATATTGTTTAAGTACCGTGTGTGGGTGAGAAGCGACACGACTGTTTGTGTGCGTGCGTATAGATATGTGTGTTTGTGTGTCTGTGTGTGTGTATGGGGGTTGTGCTCCCACCTATAATAGATATTGGCTTCCTGGCAAAGCGCAGTCGGCCACAGATGCCAACATATTTACTGCGGCAGCCGGCTGACCAGAGACGGACGACATATTCCACCCCGAAGAACACCACAAGGACGATCTCCTGCCAGAGTAATGAGAGAAAAGACAAATACACAACATCGGAATTAGTTGTTTAATAAGTTATTTAACGCAGCTTCAGACTTCACACACTGTGCACAACTGTTCTCTTGACTTCCTCTTTTTTTTTTTTTTTATCAAGTGCAGCTTCTCCATCTAATTCATTAAGGATCATTGATTCCCAAGCAGCTGCAACATTTGTCCCTATTTAATTTGTACCACAACATTGATTCATTCTCTATTTCCGCTGCTACATGTGCTCGGCCCTGATAGAAAAAAGTGATTTTGTCACCTTGACAAATAGTTTGATAATATTTATCGATATTTTTTTAAACCCAATGTGTTTTCTTAAAGGTATAGTTCAGAATTTGGGGGAAAAGACTTGTTTGACCCCTATTAAAATAGCCATATACACACAGATAGGGCTTGGCGATATATCAATATTGTGATATGAGACTAGATATTATCTTAGATTTTGGATATGGTTTTATGGCATAAATGCTGTCTTTCCTGGTGGTTTTAAAGGCTGCATTATAGTACATTGATGTAATTTATAATCTGTTATTTGCCTTAACACACTAAGTCATTATATAGTCATTACTGATGATTATTTATAAAAAATCTCATTGGTTGAATATATTGAGAAGCACCAATATTCAACCCTACAATATCGTCGCAATTTCACAATAATTAATGAAAGATGTCTTTATATGGGGGGACTTTCCCCATATCACCAATCCCTATATGCTACATACACATACATGCTAGAATTCTGTGACCTTCTTCATTTAACCCATCCAAAGCCTTTTAGGATGCTGTGAACCTTCTGGGAAACAAATTGTCTCTCTGAGGGACTCTTCGACATGCGGAGGTGGGGGGGATTTATCCGCCATCCTTGTGTTTGAAAGACAAGCCGCTATACCCTCTGAGCAACAGCTTCAAAGTTAAAAGTTAAAAGGAAAAGATACATAGCTCTTTGGTATTGTAAGCTATTTTGTTAGTTGCTATGGGAAGGTCCTGAATTACCTCAAGATCGTTCCAGGAAACAGTGTTCCCTTTGTATATGTCTGGGGCTTTTATTGGTATAGTTTGGAACGGTATAGGTTGGAACGGAAGGAGAGGAAGGAGAAGGTGTCTCTGCTTTGACTTGTTGAGGGGAATAAAGTTGTGTCCATCTTGGCGCTAATGATGGAGCCCCGGTGTTATTATTTTATTATCCATATAAAGTATAGGCGCAACATAAGTCTCGGCTACATTGGTGGCAGCGGTGGGATTTCTTTCCTGCTCACAAGACCCATCGTAAGATAAGAGTAGAAGAGTTTAAACTAGTTAGCTAACTTTAGCCACTGCTAACCCGCGCTTAGCTTAACGTGGTACAGTGTTTAGCTAGCGCGACCAGGATTCCGCTTCTCCGTGGGGATACATCTCGTTTCCACACCGTAGTAGCTAGAGAGAGTAGAACAATGAATAAAAAAAAAATAAAAAATAAAAAGGCGATTGATTGATGCAATTTCCTGTTTTGATTTAAGTCTGTCTTTCATTTGTAAGTTTTATGGATTTATGTTTTATGGATATATGTGTTTTTCTGTGTTTTTTCTGTACGCTGCCATCTTGACAAGGACTTCCTTGCAACAGAGATTTGGAAGTACGTCGAGGACCCGCTGGACTTCACTGTGCGGCGCGGGGAGAGGCCCTTCACCAGTAACGTCAGGGTTGAACTTCCGCCGCCCTTCGGTGGGGAGGAACATCAAAGCTTCCCCTGCTGGGCCCGACAGTATGAAGTAGCTGTGAAGGCGCTGGTAGGAGGCAACGGCGGTGACTATGATTATGAACTTGCTAGGATTCTGCCCACGCGGCTGACCAAGGCTGCTTTTCTCTTGTGGGACAGCCTGCCAGCGGCCGTGCAGACCGACTATTCTGCAGTAAAGGAGAAATTGCAGGAGGCATTTGGACAAAGACATTTTCTAGACTGTTTCAGAGCGAACCTCTCTGCCCGTGTCCGTGCTCCAGGTGAGAGTTTGGAAGTGTATGCAGCAGACATAAGCAAGCTAGTTCAAGAAGCATTCCCGAGCTACGGTGATGTAGCTCAGAGAGAGGAGAAATTCAGAAGATTTCTGGCTGGGCTCGATCCTGTTCTGAGAGCTAAATGCCACGAGCAGGGAGCTACTGATTTGGAGGAGGCCCTAGTCATCGCTGGCCGTTGTGAGATGGCCCGAGAAACTTTAAAGATGGACTATGTCAACACACATGCACGCCAGGCTCTTACAGGAAGCGGTGCAGCGCCAATGGTACAGTCCATATCTGATGGAGGTGGTTTGTACAGAACTGTGGACAGAATAACTGAAGACATGAGAGAAATGAGAATGGAAATGAGAATGGCAGAGGAGAACAGTCGACTGAGATCCAGTGGCTGGAAGGACGACTGGAAAACCTCTCACTCAGTACGTGGAGGTCAGTGTCAGTGTGTGCCAGTCACGCCGCCCACGGGGTGAACAAAGAGGGCGCTCCCCTGACTACGCCTGGCAGGAACGTGGAGCAGAAGGAGGTCCCGGGGAAAGACAGGATTACCGGATGCCTTATGATAACCGAGCCAGCTCTCCAAACTGGAGGAGCCCTAGACCCACCAGGGGTCCCATTAACGATGAAACGCAGAGGAAGAGGGGAGTGCGTTTTATCTCTCCCAAGAGAGGGGACCAAGCCGACCAGTCGGGAAAAGAGATGTAGCTGATGTTGTGGCCCAAACACCAGCTACGACCCCAACAGGCCCCTTAGAGGGAGATCGGTTTGCTCGCCCAGCCAGTAATGCACTGATACAAGACACCACAAAGCGACAGACACTTTAGGCTCTATAACTGCCACCCTGCACCTGGGTAATGAATCCTGGCAGCATGTGTTCTACGTACTAAGGGGGTCTACACAGGCACTGCTGGGCCTGGACTTTCTTGTCTCTAATCGTGCTCTATTGGATTTTTCCCGTGGCAGACTGCAGTTATGGGATACTGATATGCCACTTTTAAGTGTCCTGAGTGTTGTAATGTCTCCATTACAACTGCTATGACATTGCCAGCCCTCAGCGAGATGCTGGTTCCAGTAAGTGTGACCCGTGCCGGACCCGTTGCCCAGCAGCCTGACTTTGTGGGCTACTTGGCGCCAAACCTCCAGAGTAAAAGTGAGTGTGTCGTTGCTCACACAGTTACTTTGGTGAAGGATGGGGTTACTACCGCCCGTGTGTTAAATCCTACAGATCAAGACATTATACTGAGAGAGGGCCTGCACCTAGGAGAGTTTTTCTCTGTGGACGAGTCCGAGCTAGTGTCACTACCAGGGGCCCCAGGGGAGATAGCCTCCGCCATTTCATCCCCTGAAGGACCTTGTGTATCGCTGGAGGAGTCTCCGGCTAGTCGGCAGCAGAAAGCACAATTGGTTGCGTCGCTGGCAGAACACAAGGAGATATTTAGCACATCAGGAGGGGTGACGGGCAAATGCACACTGATTAAACATCACATCAAAACTGGCAATCATCCTCCCCTGCGACAGCGTGCCTACCGGACCTCACTAGAAAAGAGAGGTGAAATAGACAGGCAGGTGGAAGCCCTGTTGGCTGACGGGGTCATTGAAGAGAGCTGCAGCCCCTGGGCCTCGCCTGTCGTCCTAGTAAGTAAAGAAGAATGGAGAGTGGAGGTTCTGTATTGACTACCGTCGCTTGAACAGTGTAACCGTGAAAGACTCTCATCCCCTTCCCAGGGTGGATGATTCCTTGGATGCGTTGGCGGGCTCCCTGTGGTTTAGCACATTGGATTTCTCTAATGGCTACTGGCAGGTTGAGGTTGCTGAGGACGACAGAGAGAAGACGGCCTTCACGACTGGTAGGGGCCTCTACCAGTGGCGGTCGATGCCTATGGGCCTCACCAACTCACCTGCAACGTTTCAGCGGCTGATGGAGCTGGTTCTCAGAGGGCTGCCATGGCATGTGTGTATGGTGTATCTCGATGATATTCTGATATACAGCCCCAACTTTGAGGACCACCTCTCCAGTCTGCGTGAAGTTTTCTCCAGAATCCAAATGGCAGGTCTCAAACTAAATCCCAAGAAGTGCCATCTTGCTCAAGATCATGTGGTGTTCCTGGGGCATGTCTATTGACAAGGATCCCACAGGAAAAAGAGCACGGTGGATATTGGAGCTGGATCCCTTCAACTGGGTCATACAACACAAGGATGGACAACGGCATACTAATGCTGATGCTCTCTCATGGCGGCCACAGGATCCGGTGGCTGGTACGGTTAATGACACCTCACAAGAGACCACCACACAGGTGAATGCCACAGGCTCAGACAGGGAGTCAGGTGTTCCGCAGACAGACACTCTGTTGTCCCCGGCACCCACTGTAAACCCCCAAACTTCTGACCTCATCATAGGTGGGCCACAAGTGGAACCGGACGGTGAGACAAATGACTTGCCTTTCTTACATGGACTGAAAGAACTGCAGCAGGCCGACCCAGATATTGGTAGGGTGTTGGATTGGATTGATTCTCGTCCACCTCGGGGGCAAATGAGAGGTAGCTCCAGGTGGCTGCGGAAATTATGGACTGAATATCCTCGTCTTTCTGTGGTGAATGGCCTACTCTGCCGAAGAGTGACTTCCTCCCTCACAGGGGGTGCTCAGTACCAGGTGGTCGGGCCCTCTTCGCTCGTCTCTGATGTGCTGCAGCACCTTCATGGAGGCCCTGTGTCAGCGCATTTCTCAGCGGAACGAGTGTGGGAACGAGCAAGGCAAACTTGTTACTGGCCCTCTATGTTCAAAGACATTCGACAGTGGTGCGAGCAGTGTCTCCCATGTCAGACCCGGAGAGCCCCTGTGCTTCCCATGGGAGGGTCCCAAGCTACACGACCATTCCAGAGAGTGGCAACAGACATTCTGGAATTACCAATGACTTCTAAGGGCAACAGATATGTGTTAGTAGTAGAAGACTACTTTCCCAAGTTTGTAAACCTGTATGCCCTTCCAAATCAAACAGCCCAATCAGTAGCGCAGTGTTTATTTGAGGATTACGTGCTGGTACATGGCGTGCCAGAAATGTTTGAAGCTGGGATTGTTCAGAGACTGTGTCAACTGTTAGGGATTAAGAAAACACGCACCAGGCCGTATAACCAGTAAAATCAGACGGCATGGTCGAGCGACTTAATCGGACTCTCATTGATCAGCTGGCCAAATCATTGCTTGCCTGTGGAGGTGAATGGGATGACTACCTGAAACAGGTGGCTTTTGCCTATAACTCATCTGTTCATGCCTCCACTAACTACACTCCTTACTTCTTAACCCATGGACGGGAGGCCCGTGTCCCCGTGGATGTTTTGGTGCCATCTCACATGGTGCGCCCCGACTTGCCTCTTTCTCATACTGACTTTGTGACGTCTCTAACGGAGAGGCTGGAGACTGCTTTTTGTGGTGCCAGACAGTGTGGTGCTGACGCCCATGAGAAGCAAAAACTGTACTATGATGGAACGTCACGTCATCAGCCGTATGGAGAAGGGGATCTAGTATGGCTCCCCACTGGAAAGGACGCTACCGGGTCCTGGCTGTGTTGGAGTCTCAGGGAGAACCGGGACGCATCTACCGTATTGGAAGTCCTTTGGACCTCCACGGACCAGAGCAGGTGGTTCATTACGATAGACTGAAACCCTACACGTTGCTCATGCCTGCTGGCTCTACAAGTAGCCTCCCGGCTTCTCTTCACCATGCTCCCCAGGACGAGGGGTCACCTGAGGGGGACTGTGGGGCGGAGGAGCCATGGGTCACGGGTGAAACAGGGACTGTTTTAGTTATGGACCCCAGTGAGCCAAAGCAGACTGTGTCTCGTTCTAAGAGAGTTGTGAGACAGCCAGCATATATAAAGGACTTTGTTACTTATCGTTAACTGACTTGTGAGTGTTTATTTTCAAAATAATGACCGTCTTCACAGGAAGTGGGGTTTAGGCAACACAACCATTTAGTTAGGTTTAGGAAAAGAGTGTGGTTGAAGTGGTTTAAGTGACTAGTAACTCATGTGAGTCACATGACTAACAACATTAACAGCTCGCGTGACTAACGACTGAACTACTAAATGACAACATTCCTATTGGTTTGTACTGTGTTTGACCCATCCACACTCTTTTGCTCTTTATAGTACGTTGTTCGTTCTGAGAGTCTAATAATGACACCACTGGGTTTACATTGGAGTTAGTTAAACGTGCGGCTTTTAGAGCTGTGAGTAGGCTGATTTTGGAACTTTTAGACAGAGCTATGCTAGCCATTTCCCCCGGTTTCCAGTCTCTTTGCTAGGCTAAGCTTGGCTGCAGGCAGTATTCATATTTACCGTAACACATCTGTATTCCTCCCTCCTTTTCCTCTCTTTCTTCCTCTCATTACTTTTCATTTGCATGACAATAAAGTGAAACAAGCCATAACAGCGTGTGTCCAATGCTAAAAATTAAGCTTGTACAATTAAGGCTTCTCAATTAAAGCTGCTCCATTTCAGTTCCTCCAGTGCCCCCCGAGGACAAATGGATTAAAAGAAAATCAATTACAGCACACAATTACATCAACACGTGGAAATTAATGAACTGCAGTGTGAATGCGAATGAAAGTACCCCACTGTCTCTTAATCATTGACAAGAATTTGGAAATGAGACTGTCTGTTGGTGACTCAATACCTATTCATAGATTTTGAATGGTAACATGATCACTTTTTCAGTAAATGATGGGATGAACAAACTAGGGGATTCAGGCAGAAAATTTATTTTATGGTCACGTTTTCAAGCTGTAATTATCGGAGGTGTTTGTCCCTCATCAGAGCCAAAGATCAAAACTTAAGTGAATATGAAATAGCAATTCCAGTAAAACCAACAAAATGCATTCATAAAATGATAAATTGTGTTCTTGGAAGAGAATATGAAAAAAATTTCTATTCCTGAATTTATTCTCAGAGGATTTCTACTTCAAGGTTGAAACAGAAATGGTTCATTCAAAAGAGCAATACATCAACAAACAGAAGGGACGCAGAAACAAATAGTAGTAATAGTAATAGTAGATATAGTAGTAATATAGTAGTAGTAGTATATAGTATACTATATACTATATATAGTACTACTACTATACTACTATACTATACTATACTATACTATACTATACTATACTACTACTACTACTACTACTACTACTACTACTACTACTACTACTATATACTACTATATATAGTACTAATAGTAGTCATAGTAGAGCCGGGCACTTCATTCTGACCTTAGTAAACAGCAGTTGGCTCTTGAGTCAACTTACTGGCTTGTTACAGAGCTTTTGACTGTTTAACGCAAATTTTCAGTGTTTGCTTAACGATTAGTTCATCACCTCGGACACAGAAGGTTGTGTGGTCCAAAAAAATCAATAACAATCAAGAATGTGAACCCGGAGTTGAGATTGTGTTGTCAACAGATGTTTCCAAAATCACGAATGATCTGACAAACTCAACGTCAAAGCCAACATGAAAGAGACATCCTAAGTGTGTTCAGAATAATGAAAGGTTCAAACACCTACAGCATGACAAGTGAGCAAATACCATCTGGCTGCTGATGAAAGGTTTGTCCTTACCGAACCACTCAGGTTCTGAGGAAATGAGACCCGACCGGGGACCCAAATGGGACCTAGTCCAGACTATACTCTGCTAATGGTGCCATGCCATTGTTCCAAAGGCCTTTTATTCTGAAACCTCAATAATCAAAAACAATTCCCATTGGAAAGCCCATTCGTCTGAAAATACACTCTCCATGCAACGAATTACTGTGCAAAATGACGTCATCGACCTAATTTTTCTACCATGTGGATGGCAAGACACGTACTACCCTGCCTTTGGTTGACTAACACTGATATTCTGACCCTATACCTAACTTACCTCCCTCCTTCTGCCTAAACCTAACCAACCCAACCAACGAAGGATACACGAAATACAAGGCACAGTAGAAAAGGAATAGGAGTAGAACTGACATTTACATTCAAATCAACTTAGCAGGATGGTCAGAGCGGTACCGGGTACCTTTGCCATTGCAGGTAGCAGGCTAACTTTGGTATAACTAAAACAGACTTTAAGAGAGTCGCAGACTTAGTTAGGACAGGTTTTGCAGTATTGACTAAAATAAGCAGTGGAGTAGTAACGTTACGAAGCGTAGAGAGCCAGAGTGAATGAGTAAAATGTATCAACTTAATGCGAAAACAATCTTATCGCAGCATAGGAAAGCACATTGCTATCACTGTATTCAGCCCATTTTCTTTCACCAGTGTAGCATTAAAGCATGGTGGAATTAATGAGCTAGCTAGCTGACAGGTGGCTAGTTAGCTAGCTTGCGAATGCCACCATGCTACACTAGTTACAGAAAATGAGCTGAACAGCGGGCCGGTGGCTGGCAGTGGCGCTGCGTCTCAACGTTTTTTGGGGGCCGAGCAGTTTATCTGAATTTATTCGTTAATAATTACATTATTATTATTATTATTATTATTATTATAGTAATGCTATTCCCAATCGTAGCTGTTGTTGATTGATAATCCATCATGCTGCAGCAGGATTTCTCTGCTTAGTTTGGGTTTACAGTTTACAGCTATGTTACACCTTAGCCATTTACAAATTCAATATAAATCATTATAAGTTCAGAAACAAACACCAATACCTACTCTCATCCATCTACCTCTACCTAAACCCTTAATCTTCCATATCTCTAGGTGCTCACATCCCTCAGCCCTCAAATCCTTCCTCACCTCCTTGTCTCGCATTACAGAATCCACAAGAAACATCTCATCTAGTCATTGTCTCCACACTGAGACTCACTCCACAACATCTATCGACCTATAAGCCCATCATCGATCCCCATTCGACCCTTCGGCTCATCCCCTCATTTGGTCCCTGCCTACATTCTTGATCCTTGTCACCCCTCTGTCCACAACTCTCATTAATCCTCCCTTTCCAATATAGCAATTTGCACTCATACAGTGAGTGACTTGATGGTTTATTTCATCGAAATCAAACTAAACCAGGCTGTGTTACCAGGATTTGTTTCCAGAATGAAATAAAAATCAGCAATACTTTTTCTTTTTCAGAGTTTACACTCATTTTTTGGATCCAAAAAAAAACAACAAACGAGACCTTTTGGGATTGTGGGCAAACCGCCAAGCATCTGGCCAAACACACTACTACAAACACTGCCAGCCGGCGCTGCATTTCCAAGTAAAGAAACAGCGTGGTCTCTGTTAACCTTGAGTGTGCAGGAAGAAAGCAGCAAGACAAAGAAGATGCCTCGGTGGAGGAGGAGGAGAGAATGAAAGGGTGGCAGGGTCACAGCAAATCTCTGAACTATAAGGCACAAAGTACCAAAACAGGCCCTTTGGGACGGAGGATGGAAAAGATGTATGTTTGAGATTTTGGTAGGTTTAGGAGCATGGCAAATATTAATTATTCATTATCTGTGTTGAAGAGAAGAATAAGAAGATTACATTTATCCCGGGTGAACTGAAGGCAGAGAAACATTGTGCCATAAAATACGTGATATTCTGGTGTTTATCGACAAATATCACACTTTTCTTTATAATCACAGGTCGGGATTTATCCACAGGAGCCTCTTTGAATCCAACAATGGACTTGTAGGATTTGAGACTGTGATGTGCCGGCTCATGAAACACCATGACCATTTCATCCCATTATCCTCAGGCCAAGGTGAACTTGTCACATGCGGCACGCTCCGGGGCCTCTTATAGGAAAATCCTCAAGTCCTTTTCATCCTTTTCTTGAGGTTTTTCTTTTGTTGGAGCTCGAGTGGCTCACCCATCACCCAAACAGTTCCTGCGCTCAGCAGCTAGTGTCTCAGGGTTAAGTTTTTCCCATTTATTATTGACTTTAGAGGAGGAGCCGTTGCCCTCTTAGGCCAGCAGGACGCCCTGAAATTGTTTGCAGGGTAAAAGAAAAGGTCGATGTAGTCCAACCTAAAGTTTCCCCAAATTGTTTTTCTCCATCAGGCAGCAGATAGGTCAATCAACACATGGAATTGCTTTTCAAACAACAGAAAGTGAAGTTTGATATTTGTTGCTTTAGAAACAATCTCACAATCGTGGTGTTGATTGCTGCAGCAACACCTTTAATATTAACTGGGATTCATTCAACATCTCTGTTTACTCTCAAATGTATCCCGTGTTTAAGGTTTAACAACATTATGTCATTTTTAAAATAACTTTATAATGATTCAACACCTTTTGACTGCATTGTTTCATGAGCGTCGTTATCATTTTTGATTCATGCATGAGATGACATATGGCAATGGGAACAAAACAATCAGAAGATCAGAATCGGGCCTGTTTGCAGATGCCAGCCAACAACAAAAAAACAGAAGAAAAAAAAAACAGAAGTGCTGAGCAGATGGTGAAAGTCAAAGCAAAGACCAGATCGGGATGCCGCAGGGGAACAACAGACTACAGGCTGTATCTAATGCAAACAGTGCTTTTACAAGAAAACATTTAGATTAGATAGATATTTGGATTCTTTTAAGGGGCAATAACTCTCCTAGTACAGTATCTGTCTGACACATGTGGTTCATGGACCACTGAACTGGATCATTAAACACACACCGAGGAGTTTTCTTATAAAACAACACTGCGTTTCTTTATATTCACTGTTTCTTTCCCAAACACATCCTAAAGGTCCAACAAAAAACGTTGGATGCAGGCTACCTCATAAAATATCCATAAATCTGATTGGTTGATTCCTTTTAATTGTTCTGAAAGCTGCGTAATTAACAGGGCTGGCTCTCTTCTCTTTCTCCTCTTTTATTTGTGCCCTGCTACCTTCTATGGAGCATCGCTTCCATCCACAGTCGAAACTTATTCTGTGTGTGAAAATTTACCATTCATTTAATTTGTTAGATATGGGCAGATTTACGTTATGCAGCACAAAGTGAGGCAGTTTAACATGCAGGAACACAAGTTGTTGTCTCTATCTAAGTGCTGCACTAATCTATATAATCGTTATGGGAGTATACCACAGAGCTAGTGTTGAAGCAAGTTTTCTCTTATTTTTTTCTAACTCTCTATAGGTGTTGCAAGGATTACCTACAGATTTCAGTCTTTGATTGCTTCACACTACGTTATTTAACACTGACTTATTGCAATATATCTTGCTGATCTTTTAGGGAAAAGAGACCTTCAGAGTCCAAGAAAAAGAGAACTAATCATATTAGTTGAGTCAAACTTTATATAACCCTGGTCTGCTGGAGTGGAAACTGCCCCACAACTGAGATGGATCTGCAGACTGCAGTTGTGAGAGAGCAGCATACCAATACGTCTCTTGAATGAAGTAAACTAATTGTCCTGTTTGTTTGGGACCAGGCGAGATTTAGCCCCATCAATAATCACTGCATCAAGCGTGTCAGCACCACCTAATTAATTTCACAAAGACGATTTTGGTCGGATCAGGGTTTTAAAGCCTCTAGTTTTGAGCAAAGACTGCATACAAGAAGTGGACTTAATCATTGTGAGGTCACCCGTTGGTTTGCGGACTATGGTTTTGAAGCATTAAGTTCTGCATTTTTGGCTGTCGCCATCTTTGTTTTTTTGCAACCAGATGTGCCACGAGAGGGTGGAGCTAAGTACAACCGAATGCTGAAAAAGACCGAAACTGTTACAATTAACGTTTATGAACTGAAACATAATGTGAAAGGGTTAAAGTTCTAAGACAAAAACGTTGATAACTCCCAGACAGGAAAACACTGTAGTGGCAACCTGTCAATCACAAGGTAGCCCCGCCCTAAAGCATACTCTGCTTTATGGTCTATATAACTCATATGGGACCAACATTTACTTAATGAACATCATGCTGTATTGAAGAAGACTTGAAACTAGAGATTGAGACCATAAACTCATGTTTACAATGTTTACTGAGGGAATAAATCAAGAGAGAAGTAGAGTCATTTTCTCATAGACTTCCATACAACCAGAGGAGTCGCCCCCTGATGGACATTATAAAGAATGCAGTTTGGCATTAGATTCACTTTTCAGACCTGGAAGTTGCTCCCTTGGTTTGAGCCAACATTACCTCCAGCAAAAGTTAGACCCATTTGACCCCAAACACTGCTCTCCACTGTGAAGGTGAGGACGGTTTAATGTGATTTAATCAATCTTTAGCTTTTAATTAAAGGTAGATCCAATCTGATCCAATCTGACAATTAGACAAATAACAGACAATAGTATATGTTTAATCCCAGGAGTTGCTTTTCAATTTAAGCAAATTCAACACTCACCACCCAGAAGAGTGTTGTGTGAGCCAGGGCCTGGTACTGGTCGATGGTAGACAGAACGCTGAGGATGAGACAGGCCAGAACTATGAGAAACCTGTAGGACACAAAGCAGATCAGACATTAGTCTTGATTAAAGTAACTACGGGGAACTTTCATTTTGTGTTGATTTCGGCGGTCCCTGTGGTCAGTAGTGGGAGTGTTTCCGAGCACCACACTCCCTTGACAAAACCTCTTATTTTACTGCATCAGGTTCTGACTGAAGGAGTTTCTGTTGAACGTGCATCATTTCGTCTGATTTCATGTCAAATCCAACTCGGTGGCACCGACGACAGGCATTAAACAGATATATATAGAAATGGAAATATATAGAAATCTTCATACTGATGGTCTTGTTTACTTATATAGGTCATATGGAGGCATCGGTATTAAATTGAGCAAGCTTCGTAACCCGTTAAAAGTTTGTTGTAGTAACTTTAAAGTGTCATAATTGTAAGTTTTATGTTGGTGGTCATTCTTATTTCCTTTCTTTATATTTTTATACAATCCGATTGGATAATAATGTCCAACCAGCTCTTGTTTAACTCCATTTTCCTCAAATCAAAGCTTGATTTAACTTGTCGTCAGTCGAGCTAAGCAAACACAAATCCATAAACTTTCAAACTCATATTCATGTCAACATTTCACGCTTTGATTTAAACCGCAAAACTTCAGTCAACGTTGGTGTCGGATTCGCGTCTGAGCTTCTGAACAACTTGGGGGGAAAAAAGCAAAACATTACTTTATATTTTTATCATGAAAACTATCCGACTGCGTTTGAGCAAACATTCAAGGACAGCTCTCTGGAGGAAATACTGTGAACTTTTTGAACTCCACCATACGAATGCAAAGCGCATGATAAAGTTGTCAAATAATGAGCACACTGGTTCGCACAGACACACACACACACACACACGCAGTCAACAAACACTGAATTGCTCCTTAACATTCTCCTTATTCCCCCCCTCAAGGTCACAAGTATTTCGACTGCAGCAACAATAAGACGTCTGTAACTCCTCAACCTACTTAAGAGAAAGACATTTTATTTCTTTGAGATCAGGCTTCAAGCTGCTGTGACAAAAACATAACTAACACTTTGTTAGGTGGCCTTGAGTTTTTGACTGAACTCTTCAACAAAAACTTTTCAGGAATCAGTTTTTTTTTTAAAGAGCGGCTTACATAACAGAGCGCTACGTATAGTGCATTTATAACACCAAATAAACTCTAGTGGTTATTTTTCACTGCTGTTCATAAAAGTCAGAGTAGGGGATCCTGTTTAAATTGATGGTAGTGGAGGATGATGGGAAAGCAGGGCTGACTGTAATATAGGTGATGAGACTCATGACCTCGTTCACAAGTGATTTAGCCCGCAGGGCCACGAACTGACTCAGCTCCTGTTTCTGCTTTAGTTACTGCAGTATCGTCTTTGGGGTTGTGTTTCACCCCCTTTCATTATGTTTGTCTGTTAGCGAGATATCTTAGAAAATGAATAATGAATGTGCATTAGACTTTGTGAGACGGTTGGCATTGTGGCAAGGGCAAACTGATTAACTTTTAATTTCCGCTGGCGGCGAAAACTTCTGAATGGATTCACATGACACCATCTGAATTCATGTGCCAGTCAGTCATCGACAGAACCGACATCCATGATTGGCCCAAAAAAAACCCATAGAGGCAGGGGAAAGTTGGCCTTCTGTTTAGATGTAACTCTGCTGCCAGTGTTCATTTCAAAACTTGGTGTATGTGACAGAAGCCTAGTCAGCAAGAATAAAGCTGAATGATTTGATTACTATAATATGTGTTCCATGCATCTGCCGTGTATATATATAAAAAGATGGATTGACAGATGTTTTTGTTTTTTCATAAGCTTGAAAACTGGCTAGAAGGCTTGAAATTTAATTTCTGGGGGTTATTTCTGACATTTTATTTAATATAAGACAGTAGAGAGGTGACAGGAAATTCTGAAAAAGAGATACCAAGGACAATGTTGTTACAATTGCAAGTGTTACTGGGCTACATATCTTCATGCAACAGTTTATCTTACAAAAAATGATTCCTCATTTTTTGTGCGTGTTCCTACGAAAGTCCAGCAACATGTGTCGATTTTGGCTCGTTACATGTATATGATCTATTAAAAATAAACTTCCGCCTCCACAGGAAACAACTTAGTTAGGTTAACGCAGCAAAACTACTTGGTGAAGTTTTGGAAGAGATCATAGTTTTGGTTGAAATAACTACAGAAGTTGGGTTATTTAGTACCGAAGGTAAGGGATGAATATATCAAGTCGACTACTGGTTTCACACGGGACACAGACAGAGGTCTCCTGGGTGAAAGTCCGATGTTTGTGGACCCACCTCCTCCCGATGTGGAGGTTGTCACTCTTTATACTTCCTGGTTCATGATTACGTGGTTTACAGATGAATTGATATTGTGGGATATAATAATAATATCATTAATTAACAAGCAAGAGAACAGCCTGTACTGGGGCATGGAACACACCCAATATGGAGCTGTTATATCTTGAGAATACCTCAAAGTGTTGTTGGAAGATTGCTTTTCTGTCATCTCAGCAATGTTTTCAAACTATTTTTCAGGAAAAAACAGCCCTGAAGAACCACTGTCTTGTTCCTATATGAGCACATTTGATGGAAACTATGTGTAGAGGGAGTTTCCAGTCAACGTTTGCACCATGGAGGCTCTTATCACCGCATGCTACAGCCTGGGTTTATTGTAGACTGGCCAGGAATCCAAATACCCCACTTTAAAGTAACACACACTCACACACACGCACACGCCTGACCGTGCACGCCACACGTCAACACAGATAAAAGACAGAGATAGACCTGCTCAGGCAAAATGAACTGGTGTGTTACACAGCTAACAAAGCAGCTGGTTCTGTCTGAAAGAAACAGAAGAAATAGTCAATGCCATAACAACTTGTGTAAATGGAAGCACATTTGTCCAGTAAGGAGAGCCGGGAATATCGGGCATAAACAAAATTGCTTGCGGTGCAATTTACACAATCGTATGTTCAATACATGATAGAGGCAGTTGAAAAAACAGGATCAAAAGAAATACAAATGAACATCAAACTTTCCGAGCCAAACACTCCGATATGCTAATGGCGGTAATTTGTCGGCGAAAGCTCTGCTTAAATTATTTCCAGGGCGTTTGAAATGCCAGCAAACACACACACACACACACACACCCACACACCCACACACACACTCAGTATGCTGAACACACACTTCTGCCTCGCTTTGGATCCGTCTGAGACGATCCAACTTGTCAGTCCTTCTCTACACTAACTGCACCATCATATTTCACTTCCTTTTCCTCAAGTGGGGCTCGGCGGAGCAACAGACAAAATAATACACTGGCTCGGCTACATAGACACCGCTGAACTCTCAACAAAAAGCTCAAAGCATCGCTCCCATCCATTATTGATGGGCAGATTCACTCGCGGTCTGCTGTGCAGCGAGTGTAGAGACAAAGCAGGGGACAGAAGTACCAGGGTTAGTAGTGAAGCTGCTGACCGTGTCACCGGCTGTTACCATCAAATATCCTGTTTTAGACGGACTATCATACTTTGTTTGCATCACCGTTGCTTTTTAGTGAGGACAAAACACAAATCAAGCAAAAGCAATGCAACGGAAGAACACAGGTTTAGATGAATACTCAGGGATAAAAGATGAAGATCTAAGGCCTTGCCTGTCATTTGGGCAGACTTTGGCTTGTATTGGGTTAAAAGCTGGGCGATAAAAGTGATATGCGCTCCATTAGGAATTCAAGCTCCTGTGTTTTGTAAAAGACAAGAAAAAATAATGGAAGCCTTTTCCCCAGTGACTAAAATATAGGATGGAGTGAAAAATACAAAATCTTCAAATTGAAAATAACAACATATAAACTCTTAGCCGGTTTGTTGAGTCATTAAAAGACTAGTGTCAGAATTGTCTTCTTTCTACTTGATGCTGTTTGACAGATACATGGCTCAGTTTAATGGAGCCGAGTCTGAAAAACACTTTTCAGATTTTTGTTTTCTCTTAACTCCACTGATCAGCTCATCCATAACCAGCATGTGGGATGGATCCATGCCGCTCCAAAGCAGAAAATGCTGCATTTACTGTTTGACTGTAGCACACTGCAGACAGACACCCAGTGGGGGCTTGGGGATATACTTTATTAATTGCTTACAGCTAAAAATATATACCGTGTTCACTTCCAGTGATTTGAACTGTTGCTCTCCTTTTAACCATAATGAATCCGACCTGAGTCCCTGCCAGCAAACTGTATGACTAAACGCACATAAACTCACATATGCAAACACGCACACACGCAAGGAAACCTCTGATAAGGACTCGGGTCACTCTGACGTTAGAGTTCTGGGTCAGAGATAAGGCCATGCTTGTTCTTAACTGCTTTCCTCCCACTAAAACACTTAGAAAACAAGCTACTGAACTGACCCAATAACCTGCTGGATGGTAGGACAACCCAACAACAAACCTCTCATTGTATTATAGTACTGAGAGAGTTGTCTAAACTACTCTACCATATACTCTCAAATTGAATCTACCAGATGAAATCTCACAAAACTCCAACTCTGAGTACACTGCTTACTAACACCTCAGAGACATGTGTCTTTTAAAGCTACCTTTAGGAACTTTATTTTGTGTCGATTTTGGCGGTCCCTGTGGACAAAAGCGGTAGTGTTTCTGAGCACCAGATTCCCTTCAGAAAACCTCTCAACCTCCAGCAGGGTCTGCCGGTCTGCTCCATTCAGTCCTGGGTGTGTTCCTCCCGTGGTTCCTTCCATCCAGCAGGCCCAGCAATACAGCCTGGGGTCTCCAGCACTGTGTTTAAGCTGATTTGAGGGTCTGTCCGCGGCACAGCTGGAGTCTGAGCTGAAGGAGTTTCTTGTGAACGTGCACGATTTTGTCAGATTTCACGTTGAATCAGACCCTGAGGCACTGATGACAAGCATCAGAGTCTCGGTTATACCTTCCACCATGACGTTCGCACGAACATTGGCTGAATCATGACATATATATATATATATATATATATATATATATATATATATATATATACTCTATACTCTCTACAGGTTTCTTATCTTGGCAAACAGACATTCTCAAAGCTCCACAAAGTTCTCAATTTTCTCTGCCATCCGCGTCTGAGTAGTTGTAGCAGTAGAAAATGTTGTATGAGCACTCTCTATCCTTGCGGATGATCTCCTTTACTTTTGTAGGTCATATCATAGGCATCAGTATTGAATTGAGACTTTTTCATAACCAGGTAAAAGTTCCTCAAAGTAACTTTAAATATAGTGCAGCTTTTAACCGTTCTGGGGTCCTGCTGGAGCTGAGTTGCAGCAAACAAACAGCTATCATAGCTGAGAGTGACACTCTGCACACTGGTTTCATCCCTCACATCATAATGTTACAGCAGTTGTCACCAGCGAATGATGAACAGAAATGTGCCACTGACACTGTCACTTTTGAAAAACATATTGATTTTGTATTTCAAGAAGCACTTTGTGGCATTTCCTGTATTCTGCTCAGTCTGAGCCATTACAGGAAGGTCAAGGCACCTCATCTTGCTCTGCACCCTCAGTCTAATAGTTCAGTATTTGATATTTTAATGCACGGTTAAAGATTTGCCTGTGATCCCAGCCAGCAGCCAACTAGCTCCTCTTTTATTGTGCATTGTGCAGCTATTCCTGGTAATGCTCCTATGTGTTTGAGTTGCACCGTGTTAGCTCATGCTCCCTCTGAGTCACCGAGACTCTAACCCGCTCCGACAGGCCGCGTTCCCATGCGTCCCCCTCCGACACTGTGAGGTCACAGGGTGGCAGCGCCGGACAGGGGCCTGCTACCTCCTCCACAGAACGCACACACACACACACACACACACACACACACACACACACACACACACACACACACACACACACACACACACACACACACACACACTGCCAAGTTTAGCTGCCTGCTATCAGTGCCAGCAAGTGGGGACAGACAGCCCACACAGGGGTTGAGCCAGAGGACCATGTCCCACATTCCTAAACCTCTGCCTGAACGCTCCGGTCTGGATCTACTGGGCTGTCAGTTACCCGGATGTGGGTGATACCAAGAAAATAAATAACCCAGTGAAATGTATCCGTTGGCATTACATCAGTGGTGTGCGGAGAGACGTTTATCATGAGTAACACTTCATTTTTCAAGCTACCTGACAAGAAGCTGTCACATCAGTTTTTTCGGGGGTGAACCGTAATGTGACATCTTCATGATTGTAGGAGCTTTGGCAGGTACAATCCATCCCACACTGGATTACACCAGGATCTATGTTCATTATGGCTGTATTATTTATGTTTCATTTTCATTAAACCAGGTAGTGTCACATACCTGTCATACTGTCAGGAAGGATAACAAATACTGAAACATCTCCCTGTCAGGTTGAACTGAAAGCAAAGCCCTCTGTGTTGTTGTCCTCAAAGTGTTCAGTGGTGCTGAGGAAAATAGTCTCCCAGATGAAAGATCTTTATAATAATCCTTTCGTACTCCTACGAGGATGTATTTTTCTCTTGCCTATGATGAATTATATGGTATTTTTTTTAATCTGCTAGACTTATATATATATCCTTATAATATTCCTAGAGGGATCTCCAGTCCTTCTGTTATAACCGTGTGCAGCATCTTTCTAAAATTCACAGGATTAACAATTCTTTGCAGAGAGGGCTTCCAAGAGTACATGCGCAATTAACTCCCTGTTTAATTAGGATCTCAGAGTTGCAATTACACCCGTGAATACCCCAAGGAAATGGATGATTATGGAAAAGAAAATTAAAAAAAAAAAAAAAAAAAAAAAAAAAAAACACTCACACTGTGAAGTGATACACGAAGCATTTCCAGCCAGACGGCCTCTCCAGAAAGTTATAGACGCGTCCTTGGATGAAGGCTCGGGTGAGGACCGGCCGGACCCCGGTGCTGTACACCGACATCCTCACAGACATCCGGGGATGAGACAAGTACGGGTGGAGGTGGACATTTGGTACATCTGTACGACTGTTGAGGTCCTCTGGCATTCTGTCTCTCTCAAAAAATGCATCTGGGGTCCCTGGTCCAGGTGCGCAAAACCTGGTTTCCGACAGCTCCAAATCCGGTGGTCTCTTCCCTCTTGCCACACCAGAAGACCTCCGTGAGTTAGACATTGTAGCTTCCCGTTTTCTTTCTTCTGGCGCTGGGTTAACTTTTTTCACACTTGTGTGTTCACTGACTCACTGACTCAAATGTTCTCCCATGTGCGCTTACCTTCTGTCGTGCGCCTGATCTCACTGTGAGATAAACCGAGTTATTATTAATGCTCTAGATCACCAGGACGGTGTTTCTTTCATTTAACTTTTACAGCTCTCTTGGTTGTTGAGGTTATGGCCCAGCCTCAGCCCTGAATGAATCTCTCCCCACCTCTTCCAGAGCACTTATCAGCCTGGGGAGCTGTGCGTCGCCAGCTGTTCAGAGATTTTATTGTTTTTGCAAAACTGCTCAGAAGCAATCTGCAGCTGATGAACTCCATCCTCAGTATCCGTGTGAGATATGCACCACACCATTAGCTGTCTTCCCTCCCAATAATTACTTTTCACACAAAATGCAAGACACATATTTTATAATAATGCAAACAGTTTACGAGAGTCTCACTACATAAATATTTAGGGATGTATTGATAAATATTTAGGGATGTTGAATCTCACACATCTGTTGAAGTGAATGTTAAGATGTACCAACACCAAATGAGCAGCAAACAAAGCTCTCATATACATCCACATTTCCTGTGATCTATGTTGCAATACTGTAAAAAAAAAAGAAAAAAGTTCTTGCATCACACTTGGGTAATCATACACTTAAAGTCACTAAAGGCACAGGGTTAACCCACATGTAAACAAAAGGATGACCCCAGCAGCAAACGTCAAAGCACACGATTGGAACCTGCTCCTAAACTGATAAACATGACTTTTAATATCAATAAAAAAACAACAAAATGTGTCTGTTACATCAATTATTTTTATTTGTAAGTCAATTTCTAAACAATAATGTGTGTAAGCAGCTTTAATATGCATGTGGACCAAATGATTGAATTGATTTTTCTATATGATGAATAACTTGTGTACGGACATTACAATAAGTTATATGAAAACAACAATGTATATAGACAATGAGTGAATAACCATTACGTCAAAAAGTAACCAAAGATTCATTCAAGGTGGATTCAAGGCCTTCAGAATGTGCAGTAAACTGTGTGGTTTGCACATGCATGCACACACACATATCCCCCTCATATCCCTCAATTAATGCATTTGAAAGTTTGAACTTTTAATTTTTGTACAGTGAGATAAATCTCTTAAGAAAAAGTGTTGATTTGCTGAGTTCATTTGTGCCGAAGTGTACAGAACGGCCTCCCATTGTTTGAGATGACATACAGACATACAGTCGCTTTCCCTCATTAAACTGTCAGTTGGCAGTAAGTTGGAAGCGACACTCATTGTGAGAGAGTCTCTGGCATGTTTGGAAGCTGTACCAAGTTCTCCTCTACATACAAAATGTCAAAACTGATAGACTTTGTGGTGAAGTGCCCTCTTTGTTGCTCTTCCAGTGAAGAAGAGGTGATTAAGAGTCCTCAAGAAGGCCCTTTCACTAGAGAAAACGTTATGAAGTTCCCTTAAGGATGCAATTCCAGTAGAGAAAACATTATCAAGTGCCTTGTAGGGTGAGCCTACCAGTAGCGAAAATGTAATGAAATGCCATAAAGTGTGCCATTCCAGTAGAGAAAACATTATGAAGTCCCCTCTAGGGTGCCGTTCCAGTGGAGAAAACGTGATGAAGTGCCCTCCAAGTTGTGCCTTTCAGTAGAGAAAACGTTGTAGAGTTTAGGGGAAAACGTGATGGATTTCTATATAGGTTTTCCTTTCAGTGAGGAAAATGTGATGGAGTGCCCTCTGGGGCAGAGTTCTGCATTGGGTCGGGTACATGTGGGTACTACCCTGGACCGCAGAGAGTCTGTGTACGCCACTGCTTTTCACCAAAAGCACTCAATTGTGCACCTGTTGAGATTGTAAATATTCATAGATGAAGCAACTTGGTCACGGAGCAGCTCTGAATTGTGTGTTTATAGGATTTAACTTTCAATTCACATACTTTCCTCCACAGTGAGCTGTTCAAAAAAAAGAAAAAGGAAACACCTACACATAAATAATAGCTAGATAGATAGTATTACCATAATCACATACCTAATCTGGATTAATACATGACACGTTACTGCTCGAAATGCATGCCTTTTTCCTGACCTATGCGTGATTCATTACGGTTTAAAAGTAACACCGTCAACGCTGGTGTTGGTGTAATCTAGAGAGCTCTGGGGACACATGCAGCTTAGTTTGACAAGGTCACCCTGTGGATTTTTTTTTTTTGCAGTGACCTTGGACATGCTAGTCCAAGGAGGAGGAAACAGCTTTGCTGCAGCGGGTTTTAATAGGAGTCGAGTGACATCCATGTGATGACAGGATCTGTTGCCAGGTAGACATTAAACACATATATTACTGGTTCTTGCTGTTAGATGCCACCAACTACATTTGAGTTTCTGTTTTTCATACAGAAAGGGCAGTTGTCTTGAAGGTCACCCCTTTATTTGATTGTGTGAAGGAAATATAAATATCTAATATAATTTAATATTTAAAAAGCAAGCATCTTGATAAAAGATTAATTGTATAAGTTGTTTTTAAGCATAAATGTCAAAGATTAAAATGGTTAATATGTAAATATTTGTTGGTTTTCTATGATAGTTAACTGAAAACCTTCAAGTAATCTACATATTGTTTCTTTCATGTGAAAACCGTGTATCTCCAGAATACCAACATTTCATAGGTAATGCATATGATTGCAGCACTATTGATGTAACACACATAGATTACAGGTTTAGCAAAACTGGGATTATTATGAGAGAGTATTCAATTCAATTCAATTCAGTTTATTTTGTATAGCCCAGAATCACAAATTACAAATTTGCCTCAGAGGGCTTTACAATCTGTGCACATGCGACATCCTCTGTCCTTCCCTCACATCGGCACAGGAAAAACTCCCCTAAAAAAAACCTTTAACAGGGAGAAAAAAGGAAGAAACCTCTGGGAGAACGACAGAGGAGGGATCCTTCTCCCAGGATGGACAGAATGCAATAGATGTCATGTGTACAGAATGAGCAGCATAACAGAGATACAACACATTCAATGTATATGACATAAATGATTCATATAATAAGACTACTTATAATAACAGCAGCAATTATTACAGTAGAATTATAGTTATGAAAATAGGGATAGTAATGTGACTAATAATAATAATTGAAGTAGCAGTGGGTGTCAGTCGGCTCACAGCAGGAGGCACGACTACGGTCCAGGTACCACAACGATTCATGGAAACCTGCAGAACGAGAAAGCAAAAGGGCTTCAGGGTGGAAGTAAAGCTAAAATGCTTAATGGTACAGGTAATAGTAATAGTAATGTGACTAGTAATAATAATGGTAATAATTATTTTTTTTTAAAAAGCGTTGCCAACTCTTTTCCGATGAAAGTAGCGGCTCTAGCGGCAAAAGTCCCTGAATCTAGCGAGAAAGATGCAAAGGCAACACCAAGCCCTTCCGATCAGGCCTCTGTCAAGCCAGCAGCTCGTGGAAGACTTTGGCGATGCTCAATGAGAGCACGCAGGCAGCCGAACATTTCTTGCAACATCCACAGCTACAGATCATGTTTTTCTTTTCTATTTTGTCAGAGAATATGATCTGAGAATTTCAACAAATGCAACAAAAAAAGATTCCTAAAACACATTCACCACCCAAGCTTTAAAATATTATTTTTCCAAGCCCCAGCTGACACAGCAGCAACTTTTTAGCAAAGGGGAAACACACAATAACATCTTTGGGAACTAATTGATAATCTCAAATGAAAGCCAGAGAGAAAAAGGAAGAAAGAACAGTGAGAAGGAGAGACGTTACACAGATAGCATCCTAAACACTTCCCTTGTCATAAATGCTTTGAACTCATAGGGAGTTATATAAGGTTGAAATGTTTCTGTAGGGTAGCACAGACAGCCTCTGTCCAAGCAGTCAGGGCAGTCAGTAGAAATTAGTCATGGGATCTCAGACTGCATTGTCCTCCATATTCATAAGTAATAAAAAAAAAACACATAAAGGGAAGGGGGAGCTTTCCCTCGATGGTCGTATAAACAAATTATCAGTGACTACCTGATTCATGTAAACACATGGCCAATCAACCCTCTGTGTATAACGTGTGAAGATAGGTGAGGGGTTTCACATTTTGTGGCAAAATTCAATTATTAATGATGAAGAGTCTCCTGCATGTGCTTCGCTGAGTTGAGGCTGTTATGCACATATTCACTGTGGCCCATTTCAGGGCGCTGCGTTCTTTGAAGTCTCCGTTTCTAGAGCGAATATGACAAGGCTGTCCCTCTCCAAAGGCTCCTCTGAATGCAGACCGAGCAATGGGTCCCGCTTCTGCTTGGATCTGAAGGACACAATTGGTGTATCCTTTGTGACCCTCATTCTACGAGCCGATACTCGGGGCTAAATCACACTGCAGACTTCAAACCAAAGAGTTGGCTGTCATCGAGTCCCATATGAAAACACTCTGGCTGCACAACTTTGTCTTGCTTTGGCTGGAAAATAATTCTGTTTTTTCTTTCTTTGGTGTTATGTTGCAGTTATATGACTAGCCACTCAAAGACCACCCTGAAACAAAATGTTTTTTTAAAGCAATTGCAAATCTCTACCAAAATGGCTATTATCCCAAAATCTCCTACACACCAGTCGCCTGCACTTTCTGGTTTTCCCGGTCAAATAATGAAGTTTGGACAAATCATGTGACCAAACCTTATTCGTGAAATGTTCAGTGAAGTGTTTCCAAGCTGTTGAATCAAGACCCACATCTCTGATTTCTTCAGCAGATGTACAGTAGTTCTAGTTTTGTGGTCATTGATTGATGTTCCTTCACAATTGACCAATCAGGGCTTTGTGTGTTGTGGGAATGGGAACGTCGTCTTCCTTCATGGCAAGCTAACTAGGTAGCCACATCCATGAAAATGATCAACACATAAATGGTCTGAAAAAGCAGGAGAGGTTGTTTTAAGTCGACCTACTATATCTTAAAGTTGACACATGAAAAAAAACCCATTACCTTCCTCTAGTGATTGCTACCACAACTTTGAAACTTTTTGACGGAACAGCTACATTTTACTTTAATTGGTTAAGGTAAAACTTCCCTTCATTCCAACAATAAATGGGCTTAACAGTCAGTAACCTCCAGTTCTTCTGAAAAGAGAAGTTAATACAGAAGTGCCTTGAATTTGCATTCTTTCTAATGTCCATCAGGGAGCTACTCGTGTTGCAAAAAGAAGTCAAATTGTATAGAAGTCTATGGGAAAATGACCCTACTTCTCACTTATTTTTGACCGCAGTAAACATTGTAAACATGAGTTTATGGTCTTAATTGTTAGTTTCAAGTCTTCTTCAATACAGCATGATGTTCATTTAGTAAATGATGGTCCATTTAGAGTGAAATAGACCATAAAGCTGGGTATGCTTTAGGGCGGGGCTACCTGGTGATTGACAGGTCGCTACCTCACCAATGTCCGGTCTGAGAGTTATCTGTGTTTTCGTCTTACATCTTTAACTCTTTAACGTTGTGTTTTCATTTCATGAAAGTGAACTGTAACATCTTAGTTGCCTAAAATGTCTTATTCAACCTTCGGTCGTACTTAGCTCCACCCTCTCCTGTCCCTTCTGGTTTCGGGAACATAAGAAGGTGAACCCCTAAATGCCAAAAACTAGGTTTCAAAATGGCAGTCCACCAAAAAAAAAAGGGGGGACTTCAAAGTGAATACGACCACTTCTTACATAAAGGGTATGAGGCTAACATGAACACCAGGTCTGGATGAATGAATGAATTGAAACAAACATTGAATATTTACCAGTGCTGTGGCCTGCAAATTGTCCATCATCCTAACGTGAAACATTATTACTCATCCGCATCGGCCTTGATTTATGGCCGATACTTCAAGGAAGAGGTTCAACAAAGAGCTGTGGATATCACACAAACATCTTGCTCCATCCTGACATGAAAGCATCACATGTCCCCTGCAGATTCTTTAATCTGTTGTAACTCTCTGAGGCCCCTAAGGTTTATCGTCGGGTTGAAATCCAGTGACTGTGGAGGCCATCGGAGTGCACGTAAGTCACTGTCAAGCTGTATTTTCTTCACAGACGTATTCATACGGAAAATGGTAAACTCTGTCCAAGTGGGAAGGCTCCTGGTTAGCATCAATGCTAAAGTTATGCTGTTGTATTCAGAGCACTCAGAACCGGAGAAAAAACATATACTATCATCACTCAAGATTCATCTCTTGATTATTGTTTCATCTGACCAAACAAGGATTGTCCCTGTGATCACTTTACACGATTATAGTTTAGAATTATTTCTCCCCTTCTTCATAAAAACAACATACATCTTCTTTGAATCAATGTTCAAATTCAGGATTATAGCAACATAAGTAAACCACAGTTTAGTGCCATGGAAACAGAATAAACTACATAATACCACTTTAACGACCCACTTCATTCGAACAAGGTTGCACAACGCTTTATGTGCTCTACCTCCATTTAGTTACAGATTATATGGTGACAGAAAACACTTGTTCACGACAGCGTAATACACTTTTTCTTATTTTCCCAGTGTGAACCGCTACATACTCAGAGCTGGAGTATAATACACCATTGTGACACAGCAGTGGATAAGAGAACCAGCTGTGCAGGAAGTCAGGCTCAAGGGGAAACACAGTTAGGGTGGCTGGTGGACAGGTGGGAAATGTCAGCATCTGAAAAAAGAGACATAAACACATAAACAAAGAGAGGCAGGGGGATGCGACTGAGCGTTGTGGGAACTAAAGAGATTATTGCAACCTCAGGCAATATGTGCACAGATAACCATTTGGCATGTCTGCATGTATTGTGGGCCGTTTCTGACATTTGTTTTTCTTTGCGCCGGTGCTTTAGGGCTTCTGTGTGGTTTGGATCAGCCACCGAACAGCACAAGAAGGGACTACAGCCGACAATCAGGCCTGCAGGATGAAGTAATTGGTGCCAACATGGACTTAAATACACCTCCAGAGTCGAGAAGCAGGCAGGTAGCATCACTGCAAGGCCTAAACGAATGGTAAATGGACCTGTAATTTATATAGGAGCGCTTTTACACTAAACGTCATCCACCAATTAACACACAAGGTGCCAACTGCTCATCAGGACTTAACATTCACAGCCATCCATACAGCAATTGGGGGTTAAGTGTCTTGCCCAAGGACACATTAACATGGACGGGAGAAGGCGGAGGATTGAAGCGCCATCTTCTGATTGAAGGACGACCCGCTCCACCTCTGAACCTCTGAGGCCCTATGATCACACACTCACCACACTGAACGGCAAAACAACCAGACACAAGAACATTTTATTCCATTGGCCGTCACTCTGAAGAACAGTTTACATCAGTTAAATGACAACCTATATATACATATTTGAAGATACATTTGTTTTGTTCATATAATTGTCAAACACCCCTATAAATCTGAATCGCTATATATACTCAGTGGCTTCTCAAAATAAACTTCTTGACTTATGACTCACTTGGGTCGTGTGACTAACTACACAAATGTCTCGCGTCACAAAGACTAATGTGAAAGAATGTTAACGTTAATTTTAAGTTATGTTCAGCTTTGTTTTCCTGATTATAGCTGTGTTTTTACAGGCTTTCTGTGAGTGCAAAAAGACCAACAAAAGTTGACTCTTGGAATGAGTACTCATACCTGGCCAATAAAGCTGATTCTAAATGTTTCACTTTATTTGAATACTTTTGAATTACATATTTATTTTCTTTAAACAATCTCCATTTAAAAGCCAAGGACGTTTTAGGCAAATGCGGTACTTGTTTATTTATGGCTCCTGGCAATATGTTTTAGCTGCATCACTTTCCTGTGCAGCACTTTTGCATGTTTTGCATATGCAAACTTTAAATACACAGCCTTTTTAGTCTCCCGGGACTCCCAGACTATTCCAGTGAAATAAAGCTTTTTAAAAGTTTGTAATATTTAAAGCGCTCACCAACTTTGGGTGCACGTTGTTGAGGAAATTAATTCAAACCACATACATCTGCAAAGTGATAAGCATTTGTGCAGGGCAGGAACTTGCAGCGCAGGAACAATAAATATTGATTTACGGGCCTTTCACTCAATTGTATGAATATTTTCAGTCTCCAAATAGCCATTTTGGAAACTAATGATGCCTTTGTTTCCTTTAAATGTACCTTTAAAGTTCAGAAAATGTATGAGCCCTTAACACGTCAATAAGGAACACAAACATCTATGCGGTCCGGGACTCTACCCAGAGCCTGTTCATGTACCTGATTTAGCAGAGTGGAATTCATGATTTAAACATTCATCCCATGAAATCGGAGCTGAAGTACCGCCTGTATCCGCTCCCCAGCTGGAGACCTGGTGCTGGTAAACCCATAGTCCACGCTGATATGTGGTCTCATCTAGTTAGCATGCCGCGTCTCAGAAAGCAGATTACTGTATGTCTCCAGCCCTCTGAAACGCACAAAGGGGAGACGTTTCCGTTCAAAATAGTAACTCAAGTTGCTTGTTGTGTTGGCCAAGCTCCATGATAGCCCCCTCAGGCAAAGATTTTAGCACTTAACACTCCTCGGTGCTACAGGTTATTTCTGAATCAGTTTCCTTGTCGCTCAAATGCCAAGAGTTAAGAGTAATTGCTGCTGTTGTGTCCTCGGGGTGCTTGTGCTCCTCGTGCCTCCCGCTGCTGTGTGTCCTAGAGAGAGGCAGCGAGGGCAGCCTGCATTTATGATACTGTCAGCAGAGAGACAGAGGCTGTGGAAGCATATTGTTACAGCTGATTTCATTTGGTGTAGGATTGCACGTATTGAACCTGACACATGGTATAACAATACAGTAGCATGGTGGTGGGACTTTTGGTCAGCTTACAGGATAAGGCTGAGAATAATGTAAAGGATTTTTACAAATCTCACAAAATGACCAACAATAAAACCATTTTTATGAATAACTATCTCCCTGTTATGGCGTAGTTCTCTGTTGAATAAAAATCTATGAAAACACACAAATTAGCCACATTGTTGTTCTGGATGCCATGTTCTTTATTACATTACATTACAGTCATTTAGCAGACGCTTTTATCCAAAGCGACTTACAGTCAGTAGTATATTACATATCATTCACCCATTCACACACTGATGACAGGCTACCATGCAAGGTGCCACCATCAGACTCTAACTAACATTCATGCAACATCCAGTCCACACCGATGGCAAGCCTTCGGGAGCAACTTGGGGTTAAGTGTCTTGCCCAAGGACACATCGACTGCCGAAGCCGGGTATCGAACCACCGACCCTCGGAGAACTACCTTGCTCTCCACTACGCCACAGCCGCGTAATGAAGGAGCTGTTGTATATATTGACTCATACCTTTTTCCCACTGCTGTTAATGCACACATTGTTTGGCCCCAGGGACCCCTTACTGGGAAGAAAATTGTCCAAGGACCTAATCATAATCGTAATAACGATTAGGCATATGCTTACTACCATAAGTACTATTAGATGCCATTAAAACTATTTGTATTCTAAAACCTTTCAACCATAACATTATAGACCTATTAGATAGTGATAAACAGAAAGACATTTCAATTTGAATCATGTTAATGCCACTTTGTTTAGCGCCGATATTCCAGTCAAATGTTGCTTTAGCTTGGCTAGCTTCATGGCTAGCACCTTTGCTAGCACCTGAAGACACATTTTGGTCTCCCGTCGCTGTTCTTAATAGAGCCAAACTCAAACTGTCGTCATATTTTCTCACTCAAGCTTGTTTGGCCTGAGATGTGGACTGACTCAAATATTTACTAAGCTAAGTGGCAACATGACAGTCCATTGCGCACTAGGTGAAATGATTTATGACAGATTGACGTGATGTGTCACAATCATATCGGGTGTGAGTAATGGACACAGTACATATGTTTAATGGGGAAATGGTCCCCATCTATAGATAAGTACTTTTGTAATGACTCAATTTTGTAATTTATGGCAAATTATTTTGTGGACCCCCTCGACAGAGTGCAACACACCACCGCTTGAGAATCGCTGCACTCGAGTATTGTAGTGGATCTCACAGGGAAATGCTCAGTCTGGGCACCAGTGTTTGTCACTAATTTCCCACCGGTGTGTCGGCCTGAAGCCAGAGCACCACTTAAGGCCAAACCTCCGGAGTATGAAATAAAAAGATGAGAGATGCTGGATATGCTGTTTACTCCTTCCACTCGCATAACACATACTAGGTATTCCAGCAGACATGCAATAACAGCTGGTTGCCTATGTCTGGCTGATGTTTCTATAAATCAAAATATAACCAAACTGAATGAAGGCTAACACGTGTATGCATTCATTTAAACTATATGCATAATCTGCATAATATTACCAAATTTTGTATAAACAATAACCAGGAATGTTACTTATATGACACACATGCAATATATATCAAACAATTAAAGATGACCTTGTTTCTGATATTTCCCCTCAGCTGTAACTTCCTTCTCTCATTACTTCATCTTATCTAGTATGCATTTGCACAACTGGGTTTTCCCTAAAAATATAAATATACATAGAAGAATGGGTAGTGTGTCTCACCCCCTTCAAGCTTAGGTAAGTCAACAAGCTTGAATTTCTCCTCTGTTGTTACAGATCGACTATATTGTAAAACTGGCACCCTGCGGTAATGATGATACCACACAGCTGCAGAGAATACTGTCATTGCTTCTTTTTTTCCTTTTTTTTATCAAACAAGTTCTATATTTAGCTTGGGCCTTGTGTTCTGAAATACAGTTTCATGCAATCTGAATCCCAAAGAAATGTTATATCGGAAAACATGGTGGGGGGGGAATACAAATGGTTATATGGCAGCACTTTGCTTCATAGGACATTATGGTTCTACAGTAGGTATCAAATCAAAGGGAGAAAATGGTTCCATGTACTGCTGTTTTTTTATTATTGTCAACAAGATTGAGTCAACCTGACTATCCCACCATCTAGTGTCTTATGTATTACATGTTGCACTTATCCTATTCGTAGTAGTTTGTAGCACTTATTGTATTCGTAGTATTTTGCCTCTGCACTATACTTTTGCTCTGGTTTATGGTTTAAGATGATTGTTTAAGAAAGGAGATGCACTTATGACTTCTGGTGACTAGTAGTTCTCTTGAATACCTATGTTGAATACACTTCCTGTAAGTCGCTTTGGATAAAAGCATCTGCTAAATGCCTGTAATGTAATGTAATGTAATGTTGTGTCCATTGTATTTATCCAGATAACAAACAAGACTAGTATTTATGCATTCCTCACAAGTCTGACCGACACTGTACCGTGCAACACTGCCAATTAAAGAACACCGTCTGGGGATTTAAGGCCGTGAATAAGGTCACGCTCAGAAGTAGAGAAAGAAAAACTGTATGGAAGATATAAGAGCTACATCGGTTCAAGCATACAGAGTGATCAGTCAAATATATAAATCAGATCTAAACCTAACAAGCAGTTATTATCAGTAATATTGCCAGTGTTGCATTACCTACTTACTGGGGAGCAGTCAAGATTAATCAGATCAAAATGACATAAAAGCATTAGTCTGTGTCTTTAAAAGACACGACTAATGTAATTATTGCCAGTTTTCCAGGATGATAGAGCGATCTGCATCTGAATCAGCCTTTCAGTGTGTTAGCCAGATTGTGTGTTGAGCTGAAGCTGCAATAAGCACACAAAACATGGATTTTTGCACAACGAAAGGGCTAACCGTGGCTCTGCAGCATTATTAAAGTTCTGGGGAATAAAAAAGATTTCACACTCTTTTTGTGCTGCTCAGAAAAGTGATGAATATACATCCTCGAGGGACGGCAAATGTCTGTACCAAATTTCATGGAAATAGTTATGGAGTTATATCGCTCTAGATGAAGGTCCTGGACTGAGTGATCGAGAGATGGATGTCTAGATTGCTTAAAGGTGAATTATACGGGATTGGGAGCATTTCAGTTTACATAGGTAATATTTGTTTGCAGCTATATTAATGCTCTTTAACATTGCCATTCCTGATGCTGTGACACTAGAAGGCAAAAAAAAAGCTACTGACAGATTAAATATCAGTGTGTTGCACCTGCAAGCACACCGAAAAGTCTGTCACTGTGCACCAACATACCCTGAGGTACACCTCTAAATCACTGCAGCAAGGTGAGAACTTAAAGGGACATTTCGACCCAAAATCAAACATACATGTTTTATGTTTTAGTGCTGTTTATACATCTAGTGCAAGTTGCCAAGTTTTAGATATATCGGTTGTAGAGACTTATGGCTTCTTTTGAATATAATATAACTATATGACCCTCTATATTCACTATATTTCAAAATGAACAGCAATGTCTCTTCTCAACAATCATGTCCTGGTTACTAAAGATAATCCACAGACCTTGTTGCGAGCTCTTTCATGTAGGAATAGTTCCAAATAGCCTTCCACCACAAGCTCCATAAAGTCCCATTATATTGAAGATAAGACACCTCCAGAGCCAATATCTCCAAACCTAGGCAACTCATAAATAGCTCTATCTAAGAAAAATATGAGTTTTGACTTTGGGTTGAACTGTACCTTTTAAACTGCTGTAGGTCAGCAAAGATTTATAGCTGGTGTTGAATTGCTCTTTAATCAAAATGTATTAAGAACCAGTTGCATCCACTTGGCAATAATGTAATAATATCAAATTACTGATTTAATTTGGCCTTAATGCACATTTTTGCCTGGTCAGGGATGCAGAAGAAAAGAGGGCAGTGACTGAAACAAGAGAGTTTGTTCAGGAAATCCCAAAGACACAACAAATTACAATGAGAGGGGCACTCCTATGATAAGCTCGGTTCTGGAAACATCTCCTGAGTTTCCAGCGCTTGTCGGTGGTTAGAATGAGTAAGATGGCATTCTTTTAGCTTGCAATTATATGTAATTTCCTAGCAGTGATGCTTGAATTTGCTTGCCAAGATGACTGAGGTCAACAAGGATATCAAATCAATATTCTCTAGATGTAACAGATGCAAGATATGCCTAAAGAATTAAGATATTTTTCGTAAAAACATGTTTGCAGGCATTATGTCCACTCTCGGTGCTACATGGATTTCATTTCACTGGGCTGTTTGCAGCAGTGAAAATGAGGGGAACAATGCCTCAAATGCTTGGCAGAGAAATTTGTAAGACTCTGGGCCTCAGCCCTGCATAAGCCCCGTCAACATGCTCAGCACTCTGAGATGTGCATTGTGTGGGTTTGTGTCTTGTCTTGTGCTATGAAGCAGAAGTAGTCCCTTCCTTTTTTTTATGACATCACACGGCATTGTCCTGTCTGAGACGGGAGATGAGCCACTGCTGCAAGAAAAGTAAGAACCAGAGAGAAGAGGAGCAGGATGACAACAAAGAATTGCGGGAGTGATGTATAATGAATAGCGTCAAAGAAAAAAAATAAATAAAAATAGAACACATTGAACCGAGGATTTTTTAAAAAGGGAAGACAAGGTGGAGGCAAGAGCGGCGATTGTTTGTATGAGATAGCTACGGGGAGAAATTGCGGTAACTGTTGCAACTCCGCACGCAGAGATGTGGACTCAAAAGCAGTGCACAGAGGCAGGGAGGTAGAAAGCAATCAATGTGTTGAGTTGGTAAGAGTTCAGAGCAAAGAGGCAACAGGTAATCAGTCAGTGAGGGCAAACTAAGCAAGCAGGCGAGAGTGGAAACAGGTTAGGGTCAAGAACATGGCAGGCAGGAAACAAGAATGAACGCTGGGAAGCCAAGGCTTGGTGATACGTTAGATGCTCTTGCAAATACTCAGGTGAAAGTGCTGGTATAGATTCAGGGGAGATAATGAGGGGAAGAGGTGACTGGGAATGGTAGGAACAAATTGAGGGCGACTACAGTGCAAAAAATGACAGGAGATGTAAATGACTGAGAAAAGAGCAAAAATGTGCGAAATGACTAATTAGCCATTGTGGCGGTGGCAGAACAAGGGGACTGACTGAAGCGACTCATTGTGTTTTCATAGAGATCCTTTTACTCCCAACTGCTAAACTAATTGGATCAAGTCTATAAGTGGATCACCCGCCAAACCTTGACGAAATATCCGATAATTAGAGGTGCTGTCTTGAATCATTTTAAGCGTCCAGGAATCCAAATGCTAAATCCCTGTACCATTCATTCCCTATCATAACAGTGTTTGGTTTTTAAGGCTGCCTTTAAACGTGACTGACAACCTGAAAACAAAATAATCAGCCCAGTTCATGAGGCCTTAAGGCAACAATGCCCCAAGAGAGGATTCTGAGGACGTGATGCAATTAAATAAGGAGGATGCAGTCTAATTTACTTTGGTTGTAATGGATGTCGGAGAAGTGCCAGCTCTATATTTATGTTTTGAAAGTAGGCTTGTTTATCTTTTACTTATTGAAACCAAGCACATGGCAAGTGGGGATAAGCTAAAAGGGAAACGTGGATGAGAAAGTTCAGTTGAGGCTTAGAGTCAGCCAGCCCGTTCTCCTTTCCAGGGCTTCAGATGCCGACAACTGATTCCAACAAACAAGGCCCCCTTTAGCGTCTGACGCACTGGGCTTTCAAGTAACTACAATGTAAACCCTTCCGTGTCATTATTTGGCGCTCAAAGAAAATGCTTCGGGGACGTGATGACGTAGTATAAAAAACGGAAAAACCCACATAGGGTGGGAGGAGTGGAGTTGGATGCTTCAAACAAACACAGGACTTTCAACCAGGAGACCATTGTTCATGTCCCAGTGTTGTTGGGTTATTTTGAAGTTAATCATTTCCCTACTTATGTTAAATTGTACTTATTTTAAGCCCAACCATGATGTTTTTTCCTAAACCTAAAGAAAGTGGTTTTGTTGCATAAACCTGAGCAAGTGTTCGATAATGTTTGAATTCACAAGGTTAACCACGTGTTTACTGCGACCGTGGCGGAGCATCATAGTAGTAACGTAAAGTAACGTTCAGGAGTCCTCACCATGGGTCCCCATGCAACCTGTTGGGATGAGAACGTGTTGAGTCAGCAAAGTCATCTGAGGCTCCAGAACCAGAGAACTTGATTCTATGGACACAAACACAGGGATGAACAAAATATAATTAACACCTCTATAACATAATGCAAGCACTAGCCCTTCTCACACAGACTGTTCAAGGCAGACGTTTTGCCGTTATTCCATCCTCGCCTTTTCGGTATAAAAGTTACAGACACGGAATGGGGGGGCAGAGTTTTTAACAAAGTCAGCAAAGGAGGTAGTCAGCTGATTTGACATGGGCTGAAATGATCAAAAACCAATTATCAAACGTTGCAGACCGCCTGATGTTTCCTCATGATTGTGCATATATTAACATTTTTGCCTTTATGTTCCATGTGTTTTGTGTCTACTCCTGTTGTAAGTAATAAAAAAGGTACTTTTATTCTAGCGCCTAAATAAAGGATAATACCAAAAAGTCCACCTATAAATACCCATAAGACTATTGAATTGACTTCAAAGGCATCATTTAGAAAGTTGTGCTCTTGATTTAATAGTCTGTTCACCCTATTTAGTCATTTTTACTCTCAATGAAATATCATTTCATTGAGAGTTGAGGGAATTCAAACACCTTTAGTGAATTCAATCTGTTGTATGAAGTGCTCCAGAACCCTGAAGCTTTTTAACATATGGATGACATCTGCTTTTTCTCGTTGAAAACAGTCCATTAGGGATGTTAGAGATAACCAAACGCTGTGTTTAACAGCCAATGCATTACGTAAATAAAGAGCGTAGAATATCATTTTATTCTCCACGACACCTTCCAGGCTCCGTGGAACATATCGTACATGTGATAACATGAACAAATTCACGTATGTGCTTAAGCTGCTCTTACACAGCCCAAAATCCTCTTTGGTGAATCTATTTAAAATTCTCTGCACCACTGACTGAATAAAAATGCCCCCAATTTGCAGACTCATACTGCCCTTAAAAAACACGCCATTATGTCCACATAATGAAGGGTCACGAGATGACATTTACATAACCCACTGTGCAGGATTCTGTGAGGATTAAAAGGCAGTCATTTCTTTTGTCAGCTGTCACTGGCTATTTTCGAAACGTATTCACAGTTCCTTTTGGAAGGGGCTCGCTTTTGGAATTGCAAAGGTCAGTCGATGTAAATTGAAATTTCTGCTCAACTTTGTTTGGGTAAAGGCGTATCATTTCTGTTTGTTCTGTCCTTTCTGCTTCTGCATTATGTGATAAATCAAGGCGTACCGAGAAGAACAAACTTCCTGCAGGGTTAATTTGCACTCATTATACTTTAATGTGTTCTCATTTTGTCCATGGATTAGTACAGTAACAAATCAACAGTACAGTAGAGATGTAGTCAGTGAAATGGCTTAGCCCGGCCTTTCACCATTAAAGTCTTGTTCCTGTTCTTTTCAAGGCTTTTTATCATTTTTATTCACATTTCCCTGTCCGTTGTCTGGAAGCTATGAGGAAATCCACAGTACTTACAATGTAGAAGACATGTGCGTATGAATGGTGGAGGCAGACAAAGCGGTTCCATTAGAATAAATTAAGATGTGATAATTCTTATCACTTTAATACGTTTTAGGTTTGAAAAGACAGAAGAAAGTACAAGTAAAAAATAATAAGTAAGTAATAAGTAAGATGTGCTACATAACTTGAAAGAACGACTTTGTCTGTATTATGGAACTTTATTTTTAAAATTCCTTTATAATGTAGGTGCAAGTGTCTTGGAACTTCTAAAGCTGTTGCTCTAGATTGAACTATTCCAGTAGGCGTATTGTTCTTGTAGAAAAAAAATTGTTATCAAAGCATTATTATTATTATTATTCTTAGTGTAATTGTTGCATTTAAAATATGGACATTCTGTAAACCTCATAGAAAGACAGAAAGCAAAGCAAAAGTAGATTTTCTGATGAAGACCCCACATGTAACCCTCTACTCTCTGCAACAAAAACTCAATTGCCAGTTTATTAGGTACACCTAGCTGAAACTAATGCAACAACTCTGCAAGAAACCTTAAATTCACATAGGTTGTAAAGTTCTGATTTTATTGAAACTGTTTTGGGTTTAATTTACAGTGCTTTTAAATTGAAATCTGTTATACAAAGGGGGATGTCCGCCCCAATTCAAATTAACGGAATGCTTTGGACAAAATATTAGAAACGCCTATCTTTTTTTTATTGTAGCAAATTTATTTAGTTTGCATTCAGAAAACAAGAACATTGACAAGCAAGGTTCACAAAGCCACATTTACGTAAATACTATTTTGTTGATATGATTACATTATTAACTAGAAAATTAAATGTTGTTGTTTTCAAGATTACTCCTAGATGCATAGGTTTCAGGGAGAAGGGATCTATAGTTATGGATTTGTAGCTCAGCCAATGGAGAAATTGTATCACAAGCATCAAACAGGTGTCTGAGTATTTCATTGTTGCTGAAATCATGAGGTCTGTAATGCGATACAATTAAACTGAAGCCGACAGCCTTCAAAATGAACATAAAACCAACGTAAAACATTTTAAATTGAAACTGTAGGACTACATTATTACCTGCATTAGGTAACCTTTAATTAAGTTTATATTCAACGCACCTTTGCTCAAAAAGTCGTGGGTTTCTTCCGTCCATCTTTCGATTCACGCCGCGGTCGGCAGCGATTGGCTGCGCCCGCACAGGTCAGCTCACATCCGGGTCACAACACCGGGCTGCTGTTTGCTCTTTCGGGCCTCAAAGACATTTTCAAGTGAAGTTTCTTTTCTTGTCCAGTCTTTTGCCTGTTTTGCTCCACGCTCACTTTATCCAGATAAGAAGATGCTGGAAGTCCCCTGCTTCACCTCTCCAAGATAGGGATACTAATTGGTTGATTTTTTTTACCTAGCATTTACAGTAAATTTCGAGTGAGTGTCTTGGCTGTGTGTGTGTGTGTGTGTGTGTGTGTGTGTGTGTGTGTGTGTGTGTGTGTGTGTGTGTGTGTGTGTGTTTTGGCACTGATGCTGTCATTGTGTTCATTCATGTTGTGGTGAAATATTGGCCCAAGGGATATAATTGTTGTCCTGCACAGAGATGTTTTCTTTCCCTCTGTAATATGGTCTTTTGTTAAAAAAACACACACACACACACACACACACACACACACACACACACACACACACACACACACACACACACACACACACGATAGCATTTCACATTTTCTGCACACACCTCATATTCAGCTTCACTACAGGGGAAATGTTTCAACTGAAATGCAATGCTTTCATGTGACAGTTTGCTTCCATGCGGTTCCCCCATATCATAATTACATCTACACCGCTGAGCCCCCTGCTCTTCACTCGGCTGCACCCTTTGTCAACGTGAAGACATATATCCATGTACTGATGGTCATCTGCTGCTTATCAACGCACCGTGACATTTCACTGATCTCAGCCATGAACTTCTTGTGGGTTTTTTTTTTTTTTTGATATGCTCAAGCGAGTAATTATCCTCTGCAGAGCTAGTACGTCTCGTCCTTCTCGGATTTCAGGCCTGCAGATTTATCCACCTCACTTCACTAGGGTGGTATATGTTCCCAGCAAGGGTTGGACGTGGTTTGTTTATTATCACCACTTCCCAGTCCCTCCACCGCTCCGCTGCTCTCGGTGTTTGCTCGTGGGTAGTGACGACGTCGGACTAGATGCCAAATATCACTCTACTTAGTTTGCATTCACACAAATCCGTCCTGTGAGTCGGCTGACTGAACTTATGCCAAGTTATGGTGGTTTTTAGGGTTTTTTCCCAGAAATGTAAGCTGTTAATGGAGGCTGTGAATGTTGAACAGCGTTAAAACGTCTAAATAATATGTTTTGTGCACTCCTATAATGACTGCAATCAGTGTTCAGGAAAAAAGAAAATAGTGTTCAGATGATGATGATGGGGAGTTTAAATGACTAGTACTGTGTTTACAAGCACAAAATGTTTATAATATTTCTAAATTAGGAGTGAGGAATCAGTAGGAGTGAAACACAGATGGGGCCATTAAATTAGTTATGGGATATTGAGAGCTGCAATGGTTGTTTCTTGTGAATTTGTGTTAAAAACATGAATAATTCTTTGGAATTGATAAGCCATGTTGGATTGTTATGACATTTTCCGTCTTGAAATGGGGATTTCTGAGGCAAATTGAATGATGAATCAAGGAACAAGCATAAAAGTAAACACAGTAAAAGTCCAACTGAAAGCAGATGTTATTTGTTTTAGCTGGTTTGAGTGTCTGCCTTGTACAGTCGCAAACAGCCCCGTATCTAAACACATGCAGTAGAGTGCCGTGTTGATTTGCCTGCCGTCTCGGTTTCAATGAAACAAAATTGGACAAAAATGGGGATTGATCGCTGCAGATATTACAGTAATGAGTAAAGTGTGAATGCTATATTGATGGATTGATCAAGCTCACTTTGCTATGGGATGTAAACACAATATGTCCTCTCACTTTTGGAGCAACTCTCCTCTTTCTCTTTCAACCAGCATCACAAAAATAGGATTGTAATACATTATAGGAACTTCTGTTGTTGCGTCCTTTTGTAGGAGACGTAAGGCTAGAACTGTTTTTGATGTCCCTGTCCTGCCTGATCTAAATATCTAAAATTCTGTTGGAAGAATGCTTTAGCAGCACACTCATCCAATAATTACTTGAACATATTCACACGATAGTGAAGAGACCCATGATTGAGAAGTTACTTATCTGGTTAGACCACAAACCCTAAAAACTATTCCATTACAGCATTAGATATCAAAGTGTTTGTAACTGACAGGGTCAAAAATTAAATATGACAATTCATATATCTAGATATCATGATACACAATTACCTCGACTGAATTGAATAACAGTCCAAAAGCAAGCCCCTTAATGTTTTGAAATTCTGATAGCGAAGTCATTATGAAATAACCCATAATATGATTATGGTTTCTCTTGAACACTGGAATTAATTTATTAGGCTCAATGTTTTGGGGGGGAAATTGAAATTATGTAACTCATCAAACCCAACACTCATGTGACTGAATGGAAATTATGCCAATTGATGTAAAAAGTGTTTCTGCTGCTCAGTCTGACTTTAATTGTATCCATAATAAAGGTTATTTTAAGGGAAATAACAGATCATTAAAAGACAATTCTTCCACAAAAATGAAGAAAGTTGTTTCTGTTCCTTTTTGTTGTTCAGTCCTACAATTAACCTATATTTTAACCAGATGGTGAATCAGAAAACAAATCCAATTTAAAACTAGAGCTTTATCTGTGATCAGTCAGGGGGGAAAAAAAGCACTATCTCGTTCCTCTCATTAACAATGATCCAAAGCATTCCGTCCTCTACAGACACTGATCTGACTAGCGTTGGCAGCGTTGTGCCATTCCACTGCTAGATCTGATGTGACAACATCATATGACCGTGACTACGTCCGAGAATTTTCCCCTGCACACTAGAGGATTGCGCTGAATGCTCTGCTGCCCCTCTGAATCGACGTCAGTTTTTTCCGAGTGCCACGAAATGAGATGACATACGGTGTGAGATGAAACCCCTGACAGGGCCGGCGACAGGGCCGGAGTAACCAAAGACGTACGCCGCTGCCTGACAGCCAGGCGGTGGCACAGTGTGGCTTGAAATACAGTACAGCCTACTTTATTTTATGGCAGGCTCGGCTTCACGCTGCCAAGTCTCCATATTTTTTCACCCGAAAGTCATGAAGCCACAGCAACTCCAGTAACATCGTGATGCTTCCTGGGGGCTGAGTGTTTTGTTACAGAGGCATTGGAAATTAAATCATGGAGGAGGCATCGGAATTATTCATTTCATCAGCAAGAATTGGAGTAAGATATTGTTATGAAAAAGGATTGTAAGAACTGTCTTATACCATATAGATGACATGTCATATATGCCAGATATAATACGTTGGAATTAATTAATTATCTTTATTTATTGTATTTCAGTTTTTTTCTGTTTTATTGTAATTGTACTAATCATTTATTTTATTACTGCATGGTGGTGTAGTGGTTAGCACTGTCGCCTCACAGCAAGAGGGGCCTGGGTTCAATTCCCGGGCTGGACAACCTTCTGTGTGGAGTTTGCATGTTCTCCCCGTGTCAGCGTGGGTTCTCTCCGGGTTCTCCGGCTTCCTCCCACAGTCCAAAGACATGCAGCTTAGGTGCATTGAAGACTCTAAATTGCCCGTAGGTGTGGATGTGAGTGTGAGTGGTTGTTTGTCTCTATATGTCAGCCCTGTGATAGGCTGGCGACCTGTCCAGGGTGAACCCTGCCTTCACCCATTGACAGCTGAGATCGGCTCCAGCACCCCTGCGACCCTTAACTGGATAAGCAGGTTACGGAAAATGGATGAATGGATGGATTTATTTTATTGAACTGGAGTCCAATAATTTTATTCTATTTTATTGTTATTTTATTAATCTAGTTTTTCTATTTCGTGCTGTTTGACTTGCTTCTATTACTATAGCTTTTAATTTTTTTTTTTTAATTTTATCATTTTATTGACTTGCTTGTTCCAGCACAACACTACATACTGGTACAAACTGGTATCTGCTTTGACTTTTCTAGACGATGGGTGGTTTCAAAAATATATTGGTTAATATCAATAACAAATCAAAGGAGGTGTTAGCGTTTGATATTTTCTTGTCATCCTCAGTCATGGTCCTAGTCAAACACAGGTTTTGAGTTATTGTTTCTATGGTTTGAAGGAAAGGGCTGGATTCTTGTCATGAACTATGCTAAGAAAAAGGTCAACTGCTAACATGGTTCATATCTGAAGACCGTGTTGAAAATGTGTCTGTTAGCTGACTATCGCATTTCAGTCGAAACCAATTGGTTTAGTGCTGAGAGTCAGAGACAGGAAGTCAGAGAGGATTGTTGGTTTTGGTGTGCACATTGGATTTTGTTGAAGCAGTTTGAGCTCAACAAACCTGGACGAAAGGTTTCTATTTTTCTGACTCTTTATAGATCAAACAATTAGCTGTAAGTGAACAGCTTGATCATAAACAAAAATAAATATTAGTTGCAGCCCTGCATTAAAGTACTGTGTACATTAAAAATCATTTTTAAAAGGACCCTCAAGGCAGGAGGGACTCTTCAAAAGCAAATACCGTAAATCCACCAGGACTGACCATGAAATGACAGCAGGCTGAGATATTTCCATTATGACTACATGCTGCATGGCCGTTCTGTATAAATGAGCAGCTGTTGTGTAAGCTGAGGAGAATTAAGATCCTGCATGAACCAGCAGAGTATCAATAGAGATAGTGCAAGCAGTTCTGCTGTACAAGGAATACAATCCATGCAGTGACAACATATACTTTTTAAAACTTTATTTTTTAAAGGATAATAATTCACAAACACAAAGACTGTAACAACAGTTTCTATGACATATAAATATCTATATATATATGTTGCTTTAAGTGAGTTTTATGTGCTGAAATTGGAGCTCAGAGAAATGATGCCATGTAAATGGTAAAATATAGATTTTTTTTTTTACCATTAATCTACGTTATCGTCTCTCTCTCTCTCTCTCTCTCTCTCTTCCCCGTCTCCTGTATGTGTAGGCGATGTTACTCATCTCCATGTTGTGCAGCCGAGTGTGACATCTTCCACTGCAGCCCCCTCTGACAGATTATGATCTGCTGTTACATTGTGATGAAAAGAGCAATGCTTAGATTTCAACTTGATGACATGCCAGAGGGCTTACAGAGTGGCTGTTTGGCGTTTTCCCTGTAGTGATTCCTCTTTTATCTCCGCAGAAAGAGGACGAGGTTTTATTATTTATTTAGTTTTTCATGAAACAGGACAAATTCATTAGGGCTGTTGCCTGTGCTCTGTACTGTGGTTCTTCTTCATGACTCCCCCTCACAGCGCAGCTAATGAGTGTGAACAGGAGAAGTGTAATAGGTCTGTAAGGAAGAGGCGGTGTGGCCTGAGGGTGCTTCTAGAGGAAAGGTCGCCTACCACTGTGATCCCTTTCTGATCATAAATATGCCTAATGAACGACGTGTGTTTACGGTCATTATTGCAAACACTTTTGGGTTTCCACGGTGCTGTTCGAGGAAAGGTCGCAGTGTCGACGAATTTGACTTCTCTTTCTCTTTGGAGTGTAAAAGTCCGTTTTTCCTTTATTGTCGGACTGTTTATCTAAAATAAATGTTTGATAATGAGCATGCAATTAGTATCCTGGTTGTTCGACAAGACACGCTTATTTATACAGCACATTTCAACAGCAACACAATTCAAAGCGCTTTAAATAAAACATCCAAAGACAAAAGCGCAAAAGAAACACATTGTAAAAGGTCATACAAATACCATCATTTAAGAGCAAAGGGAATAGAAAATATATACAAACGTAAATAGAATTAGACAGGTATGAAATAATATAATTATGTACTAAATCAGTCCAATATTTGACAACAACTCTGCATAAATCCTACCTTCACAAAGATTATATTAAATAATCTTATTGAAACAGCTTAATGGGAGTGTTGATTACCATCCGCAACAATTACACTGGTACCGTTTTCACCTCTCTAAGGCTAAATGCGGTCCTAGAGACACCTTATATAGCGTGAACTCCCAAAGAGGATGTTTTACTGTCTGCGGAGAGATTTTGTAGCAATCATGCAGCATGCAGTTAGGAAACTTTACAGGTGTGAGGTTGAGATCAAAGGGCATTCTGTGACCAATTTGCTCCCATCTATAAAGGACATTCAAACTTTTTGTCTTAAGCACTCATTAAAGTGCCATGGGATTGGGTATAATTAGCTTACTAGGACCGGGTTGGGTATTGCCTCCATGATTGCCTGAATTCAAGGAAAGATTTTTGAGTTCCTGTAGAACTATTTGCTCGGCATTCAAGCTGAATATATCCCTTTGTCCGATCCCCTGTCCGCTGTCCACTACCTGCCGTTTGTTATGTCATATCCTTGCTCTTGTCTGTCAGCAGTGGAACTCAGCGTGGTCCTCCGCTCTGCTTCAAGGTCCAATGAGTTGTGCATTCAAACATGCCCTTCTGCACAAAATTGTTTCCTGGAGATTTTATTTGTGTAAGCGTGGCATCCGTGTGTCCGGCTCGAGGCAATCTGGCCATTCATCCGTGACGTCGTCTTTGAGAAGTTGTTTTCCGTACCACAGCGGTTATTGACGTACTCTCTGTCAAAATGAGACAAAGGATGAAGGTTCAGGGGCTGAAACCAGAAGCCTACATCGAAAATGAAAAAGCTTACATCATGTGTCTCACCTTAGCTGACAATCCCTTGACTGTGAAAATGTCTGGACTTAATGTATTATGTGATTAATTCAGAGATTTGCTGCTTGAAAGAGCTGCCTTGGAATTAATAATTAGTATTAATTATGCCTAATCAAGAGACCTCAGTGTACTCTTATGCTTCTCTTGATTGAGCCAAAGGAGGAAGGAGTGTGCGTCTGGAGATCTGAGGAGTCAGAGCGGCCTCCACACAGGGTTTCAGAGCTCCGGATAATTGGAGACTTTGTCCTTAAAGGTGAGCCTGACATGTATGTGACATTTTTTTTGAGGGGCTGCAGCAGCAGCAGGGCCCTGAGCAGAGACAAGCACAGTGCTACTGTTAGCACCGCCAGCAGCACACAGCAAAAGGACTTGTTGTCCAAGCAACCAGCTGGTTGTCAGAGTTTGAAAAAAAGCATCTCAGTAGAGCTGCTACTGCTGACATTTGTTCATCATTGATTGGTCTTCCACTTATTTTCCTGATTGTTTTATCTACAAAGAATCATATCTTTTAATGTCAAAAATTGTGAAAAATTCCCATCATGGTTTTCAAAAGCCAAAGGTGAAGTTTGTCTGACAAACAGTCCACAACACAGAGATATTCAAACCTGATCTCATGGGAAGGCGTGTCAATATAATTACATTTTAAGGTCATTCTGCAAGTCATGACAACTCATTGTATGCTTTTTGCGTTTCATTTGAAGGAACTTCAGACATGAAACAGCTGCAGTTGGGTTTAGGCAACAGAAACACTTAGTTAGCTTTAGGAAAAGCATCATGGTTGGGATTAAATTAAGTATGTAAACTCTGTAAATGTAAACGATGTAACATAAGTACAGAAAACACATCACAAACAAACGAGGATATGCCTAAAACTTGCATTTTCTCTACTGGCCATCAGGGGGCGACTCCTCTGGTTGCAAAAACAAGTCTAATCGTATAGAAGTCTATGAGAAAAATGACCCTACTTCTCACTTGAATTATGACCTCGGTTAACACTGTCAACATGATTTAATAAATCATGGTCCATTTAAGTGTAAAATAAACGATAAAGCGGGGTATGCTTTAGGGCGTGGCTACCTGGTGATTGACAGGTTGCTAACACAGTTGATACGCAGTCCAAATATGGTAACATCGGTTCACTGGTTGCAAAAAACCAAGATGGCGACGACCACAATGCCTTACTCAAGGCTTCATAACCACTGTCCACAAACCAATGGGTGTTGGCACAATAATGTAGTTGACTTCTCATATACAGTCAAAGGTCACAAACATCACCAACGTAATTACAAAATAACTCAACAATATTTGGGACACAAAAACTTGAACCGGTCTCCTGGTTGGAAATCCTGTGTTGGTTGACTAATTGACTAAACCACTTTTTGCTGAAGCGCTACATCTAACCACCAACATATGTGCATCTTCATGTCTCCTCAGGTAAGACGTTTCTCTCTTGAAGAGTTCAGAGATCTTTTTTTTCACACAGTAAAACATTTTGAATCTCCTTTGAAAAGAGTGCAGGTACATTACATTACATCATTTAGCAGAGCTTTTATCCAAAGCGACTTACAGTCAGTAGTATATTAAATATCATTCACCCATTCACACACTGATGACAGGCTACCATGCAAGGTGCCACCATCAGACTCTAACTAACATTCATGCAACATCCAGTCCACACCGATGGCAAGCCTTCGGGAGCAACTTGGGGTTAAGTGTCTTGCCCAAGGACACATCGACTGCCGAAGCCGGGTATCGAACCACCGACCCTCTGATTGGAGAACTACCTTGCTCTCCACTACGCCACAGCCGCCCCACTTTAAAGAAGGTACATTTAGTTAACATTCATTTAAGTAATTTTGTGGCCTTTAGCAAAAGTTCAGCTAATGCATTAAGTATTACAGCTCAAGAGGAAGTGAAAGCAGATAACCTAATTCTTCCTCATTAGATGTAGTTATTGTAAGTGCATTATCATAAACTCAGACAGAGGGGAGGGAAGGTAATAAGCTTTGTAATAGTAACACATTATTTTAATGAAAAAATGTCATGGAAATGGTACGGCTTCTTTAAAGTGCAATCTTCACTACGGGCCATCAAAGAGCTTTCATTGGCCATTCAAGCACATCTGAGTCACTGTATAATGGGCCCTTTGTTCAGCAGTCCTTTGAAATGTATGCAGTGACCTAATGCATGTCACGCCTTTACATGTGCTTATGAGCTCAAAGATCCATCACAAGATGCACAGCCATGCCGCTGATCCTCGTATCTCGTGCATTCTCTTGACCAGAGGTCTCCTCCCCGCTGCCCCGATTCTCTCACTCTTTCAGAAAAAAAGATTTAGCACAAAAGGAAACGTTAGAAGTATTCAAGCATTTCAATAATCCTTTACACAATGGGCCTTTAAGTAACTGTCAATTTCACAGTTAAAATCAATATTCTTTACACTGTATGAAATGTGACTTCATAGCCACTTTAGGCTCATTGTTAAGATGTCCGGCCAACAACTTTATTCTTTTTGTTCACTCTCACCACTCTCGTTGTTTTCAACCTCAGCAGGCCGCTGTTTTTTTTAGTTAGAAAGCTCCAAAAAAAACTGAAGATTCATTGATCCATTTGTGTAAAGTTCTGGTTCAATTCCAATACTTGAATTTGGATATCTGCAGAAACCCATATGATTGCAATATCAGGGATCATTTTGCGTACAATTTGCATTTCTTTGCAATTCAGTCTTGAAATGAATTTAAATGTATTCAAAAGCAAAGTTTTTAAATTGTAGGTTAAGAAGACTTCTAATACAACCATGAGTGCAATTTTCCATGGCAACTTCAAAACTTGCACAGCAATTACCGACTATTCGTAGAATTCTATGCATTCAGAACAATTTGATTTTAGAGGTAATAAGAGTAATTTTAAAGAGGAGTGCTATGACATTGAAAAGTCCTTCATACGGGTTGCAAAGTGAATATTTGAAATAAAAGTACAAGAAATAAAAGCTACACTTTCAAAAAAAAACTATCAAAGAAGTAAAAAAAACGTATTATTTTTAAATTTTCTTTGTTACAAAATAATGTGTGTTGTGACTACTGGTTCTTATACACACAAATTCAGTGTGATCAAGTAATAAAAGGCATGGCCAGAGGTCTGATTGTGTCCAATGTTGGATAGATAGATATAGATATGATATTTCTTTTATTTTCGTGTCATGCACAGAACGTGCCCAACCCTCATGGGGTTCACAAGACACCAACAGTACAGCTGCAGTGGATCCACATCTCATCAGGTCACATTTGGTTACAAAACAACCGGTTGCTTCATCGCTCAATCTTAAACAAAACATACTGCCTTCTCTCCCAGGCCTGGCAAATACAATAAAATCGATAGAGGAAGTTGTGAGAGGTTGCTATGGTAACTGTGCAAAGTTAGAGATCAGCTGCAATAGCGTTACATATACAACGAAGATTATTAATTAGGAGCCGTGACATAACAAATGAGCCGTAAGATGGTCACTGTGGTAAAACAAACAGCAGGCCGGCCATGTTTGCTCTGGTGAAAGCCAGAGGATAAACTACGAATGAAAGCAATGTGTTGTTTATCATTTTTACTTCCTATTCTGGGCTTGGACCAGCCACTTTACCTTTGTCCTAAAGAGGCTAACGTAGCTAACTAGCTTCTTAACATAATGTCAGCACTGTAATCGTTATGATAGCATTTAACGAACTAATTTAAAGTCCCAGAGAAATGAAAGTGAGACCATCTTAAGGGTCTGTACTGTGACATATATTTCACAGTGAAATGGAATAGTTGGCAGTTAAAAGAAGCATTTAAATCAATCAAAGAAATGACTTTACCCCAAAATGACTTTTGTCTATTTATATGGAACCCTCTCCATAATGCTCTTTTAGGTACTACGATCAAAGGTGGTGTTCAATGACGGTTTTAATGATGTGGCTAGCTAATCAGCCAAAGTCTAATTTGATTGGACGCTCCTGAGTTCATGATGAGTCATCAAACATTGAAACCTTAACAGAAACTAAAGTTGCTTTATGTTTCGTTTCACCGGGAATTCAATTGCTGGATTCTTTTGTTTGGAGTTTAACTGGGAATTTGATCCCATTTAAACCTTGAATGGTTTGGTCCTGCGATCCGTTGTTTTTTTTTTTGGTTAGTTAATTTCATATTTTAATAAATAATCATACTGATAAGTACAATAGCATCAGTACTTTTGGGAATAATGGCCAAAGGAATGAAAGTGACTGTTTTTTCCAGTGCTTCTCTGACTGTAAAACGATCTTATGTGATGGGGGAGATAATCTGAGGCCATATGCAGACCCTGATGCTGAGTTTATAGCTACTGGAAAAAACTCATCTGAAATTGGAAAAGCTGGCCATCACCAGGAGCTTTGGGGACATTAAATCTTTGCCAAACAATAGACAAGTTTGCAGAGCGTGCTAATGTTTGTGTGAGGAGAAATCTTTTTGGAAAGCAATGTTCTTCTTCCCTAGGTGCTCATAATACAAACAGAATATATCTCCATGAAAATAGAAACTGAAATAAGAACCTGAGTTGTTACTCAGAAAAAGAACTATGTCTGTCATCATTAATTTCTTTACTGCAGGTTCTTGTCTTGTTGAAGTCATAATGGTAATTCGGCCGAATAAATCCTTTTACTTGTATTGTCTGCAAGTAAGAATTTAGAAGCACGAGTGCAGATTTATCATGTTGACTCTCGCTGGCAGTTACAGCTTTCCAAAGCAGCCAGGCTCCGACTAGAAATCTGGAGGTTAGGGATAGACCATTAATTCAATGAATTTGCTTAATAAGCCTACTGCCTCGTGCCAAAACCTTAATAAAATACCCTGGGCCTTTATAGTCAGAGGTTGCAAATAACTTTCCAATGCAGTCTTGATCTGCTTTAAAGCAGGTTCTTGTTTTTTTTATAGCAGGGTATACTGGGCTGCCGTGGTTTGTCTCATTTGGAGAAGGATCAGTGTTGGGTCAGACAGATGTTCTCACTATAAGAAGCTGTTATGTCAAGTTGATTCCATATTCAATGCCGTCTGTTCTTGGACTCACCCAACTGTATCTTACTACAAAACCTTTATTAGGGATGCAAAATAGCAACACGATCGGGGTCCGATACTTAGCTCTCTCTTACCCGCAAAACTACTTCTATGCAACCACTTCCGATACCACCTCGGCAACGTTTAATTCTTGTCAGTTAAGCCTAATAATCCTACACGAATCCATCAAAACAGGCCGTCCGCACTTCACTTGTCCAGGAGAGTTAGCAACCACAATGTTCACTGTTGGGAACTCTTGAGTTTTTGATAGCTCAGTAAAACGGTTAATTATTAAAACTGCAAAAAAAACTATGCTCTGTTTGTATCAGAAAAGAACATAGAGTTGAGTGTTAGAGTGGCAGCAACAGAATCATGTTGTATATTTAATTTGTTACAGATTACGAGTTACTCAAGACCGTCTGTGCACAATGGCTGAAGGGGAAATGCAACATTCCTCTAATGACAAAAAAAAATATGGGTTGCACTGAACAGAATGGGGAAACCCATATAGTTACTGTCATGGTGGAGATTTCCAAAACTATTATTCCATATAGTAAGAGAGAATTGAATGTCTTTTAATATTTAATATTTATCTTAAAACGAAAAGACCAAGACCAACAATAATTCCAGTGTTTTTCTTATAATTATACAGGCCTAGGGCCGCCAACACAAACACCCAGCTGGCCTTAAAAATGTTTTTATTGCCAAAAATAAAGCCATATATATATATATATATATATATATACCACAGTGTTTCTTCTATACAGCGAGTCGCCGCTGTGAGTCCATGCTGGAGGCAAGTGTCTGAGGTTAGTTCACATGTCTGCAGTGACAGCAGGATAGTCTAGCGTCTGTTATCTAAACTGCCAAAGTCAGTTGAACAAGGTAGCCTATCGGTAACAAACAGGCTCGACAGTTAACGACACTGTGATGCTGTTTTGCCCTCGTTGTTCTCTGTGAAGTTTGCTGGAAGTGATGAGCCCCAGTGGGTTTTGTGCTTGTCAAAAAATGCCAGGCGACCGCTCTTATAACTTAGGAGGCAATTTGGCCTTGTGTGCTCTGGCACGCCGTTAACACACAAGTCATAATTTCGCTTTAATGGAAACTCTACTCCTGACATTTGCTCCTGGCGTTCTTCACCACTGTTTTGGAAGAAAGAAGTTAACAAGCGTTACAGGCAAACCATGTTATTAAACTGGCATGTTTTCTTTTTGAATAAGTGCTGTGGGATGTAGCTAATTTATGCCAGTGTGAGGAGTTATCTAAAGAAGTGACATTTATATATAATATTTAAAGATGAGATAAGGAAACTTTAAATTGTTAAATTTGAGAATGGGATTTGGTGTGGTGTGATTGTGTAAGCGCACTCCCAAATGGTCCCCAACACATGCACTCTTTTGCTTCTTGAGTAATGTTTGCTCACTAAAGTACCCAGCTTTAAGTAAATTATTCAGCCTTTCCTTTTTAAAAGACTCAGCCAGATGCCTTATTTGCATCCCCATTATGGAGTAGAACACACACTCACTCCTTCAAGTCCAAATAAATAAATGGAGCTCAGGTACAATGCAGACTCAAGCTACAGAGATGTGCTCCAGCTTCCCTGTGACCTAAAACAGCCCATTTATACTCTAAAATATCCATTTACTATCATATACCAGTTGTAATGTAGCTCTGTATTGATGATTAAGGAATGACTATGGGATGGTGTCAAGATATATAGTTGTGATTAACTGTCGCTGCACAAAAACAAAAGCGATTTTTATTTTCCTCCTCCAGCCACAAACCACAGCACCTGAGATTCCCGGTGAAGCAATTTTTGAGTCACTGGTAGATGAACAACCTTGTCAAACCCCTGCAGCTCTATTATAGTCATAAGGCAGAAATTGCAGTGTTTTGTTCCTTATCTCCTTTTTCTTTTTTTTCTTTTTTAACCGCAATCTAGTGCTGCATTCCTGTAGTTGTCTCAAATACCACCATTGTCTTCATCCCCAGCATCTGTCTTTGGAATCCTCACTTTCATCTGAAAATGCCGCTCTGTTACTCTGAAACCTCAGGGGACCTTTTGCACCGGCGTCTCTTCGATGGCCGAGGCTCTGTAGCATGGCAACCCCAGAACGCATTGTAATGACTTATTGTTTCCTTTACATAATACACAACTGAATGTCAAGTGATATGTAGCACACTCACAGGATTTGAAACTCATTTGAAATGCATTATTTCTCACTTGAATGTGTGAGTTTGTATAATTTCTTATCATTCTCAATTATTAGGCCTGCTTGAGGGCAACTTATATCCATTTTTAAATCCTCCGCTCCCTCTTGCACCCTGCTCTGCTGCTCTGAAATTGGCTCCTTGGTGTTTCAGAATTGTGCTACATATTACCGCGTGCCAAGGGGAAATGAAGGATGGCCTCTTGGAACAACAGAGGTGGGTCTGACGGAGAAGAGAAATGTTAGAGATGAGCAAACCCGAAAAACCCAATAATACTATTTTATTCCTTTTGGCATATCTATATTTGTATAACCCAATAATCCATGTGTGGAGGCACTAGCAGAGTGGCTCAGTTTAACATGCCTCACAGCAGGAATGTGGGGTGTGGGTCAGATGGCCGCAGGCTGCTAATGATTAATGAATTCCATCACTGTCATACTGGGACTATGGTTTGTCAGCCTGTTCATCTCGATGTAGAATTTGCTTAAAATATGCTCTAAGGCTGCATGCAGAAATAACAAAGCAAAGGAAAAATACTGGATGTTGAATTGTAGAACAATCACTAATTACTGGGATAAAAATAAATTGAAGCTGCTACATGTCACATTCTCTTGATTTTTTTTTTTCAGTGCATCAGTGCAAATTTGATTTTTTTATTAATTTGCACCTACTGCTGGCTGCAAATTTGAATATTATTTTTTACTATTAATTTGCACCATTGGGGAATACAAGTTTTTGATTTTGTAAAGGTTTAGTATCATAATTATCCTTATAAACAGTGAAACGTTTACTTCATACGTCATTCTTCCTGTTGGTACTGGCTATTAAGTGATGCCTATTCAATGCACTTCCAGTGTAAGCCATGGGAACACCGACCTTGTTCAGTGCACAAAAGTGTTCCAAAGTTTATTTGAAGGCAGTATGAGACTTCAGCAGTCTGAATTATTGTTCTGAAGCTATCCCCGGACTGGACTGTAGCTCAGCTCTAGGACACCATCTGGGGAATTAGAGGGAACGTCATATTAATTAAGTAATAAAAAGAATAACTTCAGCAACTTGATTTCACTCAGACTATTTACTTTATTTAGATAAACTTCAGGATACATGTTTGTACAGGTTTCTTTTTTTTTTTAACAGGAACAGGAGGAATGAGTACCGGAAGCAAATCCTGTTTCAACGTTCATTTGTGAAACCTCTCTATTGTTGAATCATAAAATGTTTGACCCAATTGTGTTTATTTCATTTTTATTTTATTTCATTTGCACAATTGAAAAATATAAAAACATAACATAGATAAATAATATTACAGTGCAGGAAGAAGCCTGCACCTATATTATATAAAAAAAAATCACAATACTATAACGAATACAAAAAGAATATACATATAAAGTGAAACAACAATCCATATTCAATTCTTATTATGTACTAGTATAGTATAGTATAGGGGAAACCTTTTGATACATAGTGACAGATTAAGTAGGCCTATGTCAAGTCTGCTAGGAAGTGTAATGTAATCATTGGTGCTACTGCTATTAAGTGCAATTACAAAAGACCATAATATCAAAGTGTCAACGCTCAATAAACCACTAACAGAATATTGAACTGAGTGCAAAATGTCCATGAAAGCCACTCCACCATCTGTCAACGCTGCCGTAGAAACTCAACAGGTATTGGGTAAAACACAACATAGCATCCTGAACACTTGATCCAAAGTGCCTCACAGTGGACCTACAACTGATGGACCATTCTGTATGATGTTACAAAAGTGAAAAAGAATGGCAGGTTTTGTCATTGTGCCATGCTGATTTACCATTACTTCAACTGTTTTATGATGAAATAAACAAATAGTCCCGTAAACCCGTTTGTTACATTGATAAAAAACACATGATTTGTTCCGTCTCAATGAGCAACCCCTGATAGATTTAAAACTGTGTTTGGGAATCTGAAACCCTGTAATATATCAGTGCCCTACAGAAATGTCAGACACAGTTATTAGCCCAGTGCGATACTGTGGTTGAATGTTAATTAGGTGGTGATCTGATGTGTTTTAGATTTGTCCTTGGATAGCATGAAATACTCACTGTGCATTTTGCTAACATAAAAAAAAAACTGTGATCAAACACCAATATCTCAGATGTGTTTTTAAGCATTTTTTAAGTCTTCGCATTGATATTTTATCTGAGTGGTTTTCTGGTGCCCATTTATTCATTCTTTTAAAAATAAACTTACTTTTTTTTGTGGTATTAGGCTTCAAACACTCTGATTAATAGATACTGTTGCTAAGATTTTTTAGCAGTAAGGCTACAGTGTATATTAGTGCTCTCAAACCCTGGTGGTGTTAGTTTCTTGCTGTGACCACTGAGCCACTGTGGGATGCAGTCAGATTTCTGATTTTTGTTGATTCAGCTTTTGTTTCTAAAAAAATAATTTGACAGCCAGGCTCAAGACTAACATTTTTCCACCACTTTACAAAATATTTGTCACAGTTCTTCCTCCATACTGTCAGCAGCTCCATACTCCCTGTCACTCTGTCTCACTCACCTAATTGGCTCACTCTGTTCACCTGCCTGTCACTCTCTCTCAGTTCACTGGCCACTCCCAGTTCCACTTCCAGCTCACAGCCCCGCCTTTTTTCCCCATCTCTCTCTCACCACACTCTCCCTCACTCACCTAATCAGCATTCTCATGCTAGAGTGCACAGCTGTCAGTTGTGCCACACTGACTCCACCTCATCACTCATGCAAACCATCCCCCTCACCTGCTCACTCTGCTGCAACTTGGGGTTGGAACCTTCCACCCTCACGAGGACACAAGCAGTATAAATGCCCCAGTCATTCACACACTTCGCTGCCAGATCACCTAATCAGCTTCATGCAGTGCACCTGTCTGCCACACCCACCTCATCAGCACCATCCCCCTCACCTTCATGCTCCACACTTAAATCAGTCAGCAATCACTGCCAGATCGTTCGTGTTTTCATGACTTTCCAGCAATTTCCCGTGGACTGATTTCCCGTTGCAGACCCTGCCTGTCTGGACTTCCCTGCCTTGCCTGTGCCCCGGTTAACCGACTCAGCCTTCTGTCCCCGACCACGAGATTAGCCTGCGCTTCCTCTGGTTTCCGTCTGCCTGATCCCTTGCCTGTTTCCTGTCTGTCTGCTGTGTTCTCAGCTTCAAATAAAGCTCCAGAACTTTATCTGTCTCCTCGTCGTACTGCTCTTGGGTCCACACACCAACCGTGACAATATTGCCAACCATCCTGAAGTCATTGTAAACAGTATGACTTCTCAATGGTATCTTTTACTTTGTTATCGTCATCTATAGTGGTTATTAGCATAATTCAAGTGATATAGTTATATTTTTTGTTTAAACACTTTTTTTTAGTAGTTTTAATGATGTACTATATTCAGTTCTGTTTCAGTTTACTCAAGTTTCTCGCCTAAAACTACATTTTAAAGGATTTAATTTGAAAACATCCTGACAGTATGGTCATTTACCCTCGCCCATTCCTCAGTTTTACTGAATAGAGCTAGAATGCATTGCAGCACACAGCTGCGTTTAAAATTGGTATATGTTGAGAAAGGGTAAAGGTTGCAAACGAGTCTTTCATTGCAGCCTGAAAGAAGTTTGTTGATATAAAATGATTTCCCTAGTAAATAAAAGACTTTGCTTCATGATGACTCAGCAGTCAGTAGAAGGTCTGTTAATGAGGACAAAGCACGTCTTTAATAAACTGAGATAAACATAAACAAATAAGTGGTCTCTGTGGTGCTTAAAGTACTGCACTGAAGAACAAGAATGGTCCTGTCAAATTAGTTTTCTTTTTGCAAGGAGCAATTAACTTAAAATGCTTCGCCAAAATGTATCTCAGTAAATAGATGCACATCTCAGCAGCCAACCGTAAAGCATCGAAGTCTTACTGCTATGCCAAAATACGCTGCTTCAACCAGATAAAAGTGTGAGAGGGAAGTAACAGATACGGCCATTCCCATGTCATAACAGATTAGTCTTCCCACAGCCCAACCTCCTCAAACGCCCACGCACACCGTGCTGCTCTCAGATCTCATTTTTATCTCGCTTTTTTTCTATATCCAGTGGATTTGTGCTATGGGAATATTTAGCTTTTCAGCAAACATGCAGCTGTGCTTAAAAAACCCGAAGCTTACAAATACATTTTTTAATATTCAGTCTTCCTGAAAATTGATAATTTGACCAGGTCAAAGCTGTTTTGGCATGCCTTTCTGTTTCCTCCACCAAAAAACTAGAGTGTTACATTTTCACCTCAGTGTTCAAAGCAAACACATTCGGCTGAAATTGGAGGTCAGCCAGAGCTTCATTCAAAAGCTGATGGCAAAGTCCCAAATTAATTGATCTGCACTCTGATGTAAACTAATCACACAAGGTGCTTAGATGAGGATAAGTAAAAACACATTTCAGTGGGGAGTATAATTAAGCGTGTTGATTTTATACAAGGTGGAAAGGTCTGTGTGTAAAAAGGCTTGAAATGCTTTGGTGATGTATTCATTGATAATCAATACGCTTGTTTTTCTCAATTGACAGAAACCTTTGGTCTCACCAACACACTTTTTCTTTTCATTTTTTTTACAGGTTAGACATAATGCATTATTGAACATGGAAAGCATAAACTGTAGAAGTGTGGAGTCACCATGATGTCACCCATTGGTTTGTTGACTACAGTTTTTACAGCCTCAAGTTCAGCTCTTTGGCCATGGCCATCTCGGTTCTTTGCAACCAGAATTGACATAAGAGGGTTGAGCTTAGTACAACGCTGAATAAGACATTTTTAGGGCAAAACGGTTACAATTAACTTTCATGAACTGAAAACACTCTGTGAAAAGGTTAAAGTTTTAAAAGAAAAACACGGAAAACTCCCAGACTGGACAATGCCGTGGTAGCAACCTGTCAATCACAAGGTAGTCCAGCCCTAATGCATACTCCGATTGTCTATTTTATTCTAAATGGGACCATTATTTACTAAATAAACATCAAGCTGTAATGAAGACTTGAAACTAGAGATTGAGACCATAAACTCATGTTTACAATGTTTAATCAAGTGAGAAGTAGGGTCATTTTCTCATAGACTTCTATACAACCAGACTTCAGGAGGAGTCGCCCCCTGCTGGTCATTAGAAAGAATGCAAGTTATGCCCCCGCTTGGGAAGTGAGATCCAAAATCAAACTTGCAATTACAGCTAATCGCCATAGGTGCCGCCAATGAGATTGAAATGGAGATCTTTGAGATTGTACCTTCCAACAGGACTGGTGGTGTAGTGTAAATTCAATATGAACTGCTATGGGAATCACCGGGAAGAAGCGTAACCATGGTAACTCAGCGTCATTTAAGGTGATGTGAGGTCAGCGTTTTGGTTGTCATGATTTTGGGAGTGTGGATTAAACGTCGACATTGGTGTGCAGCCAAAAAAGAGACGCTTGGTGACTTGGTTTATCCCGACCACCTACAGTCAGACATTTATTTTACCTGTTTGTTTAGACAAGACCTCATAAAAAAATTAATTCAGGCACACTTATTCTCCCATCATTGAAAAATCCAGGAGTCAATCTATGCCCAACTCAACACAAAATAAATTGCACTGCCTACTTTTACCTTATCCGTTCAGGGAAGTCAATATACTCGCCCACTCCTTCTCATTCTCGCAACAAATTGCCATGAACATGTTGATAAGCTGCAAGGAGCTGTGAGCAGGCAACGCTGCTGCACAGTGTGGTGGAACTCGCTGCCCCGTTTTACATTATCTACACATCCACTTACTCTGTCAAGTGAAATAGGTCTCTCCTTATGGATGCAACAGAACCCTTGCTGAGTGTAATGAAATTCCACTTCTTCAGTCGACCCTTTTAGAAAGTGTAACACCACAAAAATTGGTCAGAAAAAGCTGCGACTGAGACGTTTCCCTTGTATGTACATAATATCAATATTCCGTTTTTTTATGGTGACGCTTCCCAAAAACCTCATGAATGCCTTTGTGTCTCAGAGGAACTTAAAATTACAGCAATCATCCTACTTTGTTGTATGACCTCATTCTGTCATGAATATTAATGAAATAAATAAAGAACAAAAAGGTGTTGCTGTCGCAGGACTGAAATAAGCCCGTCCATTCATTTAATTAGGTCCAACTAAAATTATCGGACAACTACTTACCTGCTGGTCTACCTGCGCCTGAAGGCCTGAAGAGACAGGCTGTCAGTATTGCCACTCACCACTTACTTGCTAATATAAGCGATTTTTGGCGCACAGGACACAGACAGCGGCCTCCTGAATGAAGGTCCTGTGTTTGCTCTACCTGCCCATCCCGTGTGGACTATCTCACTCTTTATACTACGTCAGTTGCTCATGTATTGCCTCGGGTGTTGCGCCGCATACACAAGCTAAATGTGCGTCGTTATCAGACGCCACCAAACACTGACCAAGTTGTATTATATGACGCATTGGGACTAGGAACGGGTTTTAATATCAGTATCTTATTTCATATACTTTTGCATTCTTACAATATTTTCATGTGTACTTGCTATTCTGGTCAAAACAGACCTTATGTAGGAGTTCATTGTACATGACCTTTGGCTGGCCTAATGTTCTGGCAGTTTTATGATCTCCTATTTCTGTATAGCTAGAAACCCATGATGGGAATTTCCCTGTGCAGATGCACAGTGATCCTTTGTTCATGTTGTGCCATGGCAAACACATTGCCTTTAAAAATGACATCATGAATATTCCACCATAGACAGAGAGTTATAGATAGTAGTGACGGTTACTTTAAAAGCGGTTAAAAAAGGTTTTCCCTTGAAGATGACACATACTGTGTTTATTTCCGAATATGTATGACGAAATAAATTTCAGAAATGTGAATATTTGAAACAACATGAGTAATTAAATAGAGAAACCCAGTACTTATTAGGCTAAGTAGGCTAATTATCTCCTCTCTCTTTACTTCACACGGTTGTAGCCACATCAGCAAGTGGCGTATGGAGGTGACACTTCTAGAGCCATGCCCTTCTAATAATGGCATTTGATAATGAAACTGAAATTGTGTAAAGACTAGAAAAAACCTCTGCATGAATAATTTCAATATGACAGGGAGAGTGTGTGCAGTGGTTTAGAAACAGAGTCAGTTGTACTTGTGTGTGGCATTCATCTCATTCCAGAGCAGTTGGTGAGTGCCCAACAGCTCTTTTGTCTCCCTTGTATTCGTTCCAGTCATCTAAATGTGTTTGTGTTAATTGGTGGTTGGTTGTTAGCCAGATAGCTGAACTTTTATCCCCCAAAATTAGGAAGGAAATTCCTTCCGCTTCTTATGACATCCTCAGTTGTTGGAAGTCAACTGGAGTCGAACTGGAGTGTGTTTCGGCACGTTCTTAATGTATCTTAATGGTAAATGGACTGCATTTTTTTTGCACCTTTGTACCTTACCGGATAAAGAATTACGTTTCACACACGAAGTCATTTAAACCAATGGCAAAGCGCTGGCCTGTCCAACAGGAGCAGCTTGGGGTTCAGCGTCTTGGACGAGCCTGGGATCGAACTTGCCAACCTTGTGATTACAGGATGACACAGCCGCCCCCTAGCATTAAAAAAATGGATTTCTCATCTGACTAATGGACACATACGGCTAGGTGTAAATCAAATCTAGGGTAGGACATTGAATGTAGAAAAATGTTTTGTTATATATATATATATGTTTGAACTATCTTTACATCTGACAACAATCAGGAAATCAAAGACACTGAACAAAAAACAAAATGTTTGAACTCCATTCATTTAATTAGGTCCAACTAAAATTATTGGACAACGACTTACCTGCTGGTCTACCTGCGCCTGAAGAGACAGGCTGTCAGTATTACCACTTACTTGCTAATATAAGCGATTTTTGGCGCACAGGACACAGACAGCGGCCTCCTGAATGAAGGTCCTGTGTTTGCTCTACCTGCCCATCCCATGTGGACTATCTCACTCTTTATACTACGTCAGTTGCTCATGTATTGCCTCGGGTGTTGCGCCGCATACACAAGCTAAATGTGCGTCGTTATCAGACGCCACCAAACACTGACCAAGTTGTAGACTAGGAACGGGTTTTAATATCAGTATCTTATTTCACATACTTTTGCATTCTTACAATGTTTTCATGTGTACTTGCTATTCTGGTCAAAACAGACCTTATGTAGGAGTTCATTGTTCAAGACCTTTGGCTGGCCTAATGTTCTGGCAGTCTTATGATCTCCTATTTCTGTATAGCTAGAAACCCATGATGGGAATTTCCCTGTGCAGATGCACAGTGATCCTTTGTTCATGTTGTGCCTTTGCAAACACATTGCCTTTAAAAATGACATCAACTTACTGCCTGTTGACTGATTCCTTCCTCATCTGATTCGCATCAATTACTTCCTTGTGGAAATCTAATTGATCAAAATATGAGCTTTTGAATGCCTATTTTAGCACTTTTGTAGTCCCTATATCACCAATGCACTCTTTCAAATTGATTTTAAATTGTTGACAGCGTATAATAACCCCCAGATGTAGCTCCCATCTCACCTGTCAAAGAGGAAATATTAAGGCCTTGGGCGTGTATATTTCTCTTGCTTCATTATTTACTGGTGGAGTGCCTTTTAGTTTTCTCCCCTTTGGTTATTTCTGTGCTGTGTAATAAATCATAATCTCCTCCCCTAAAAGCCATGGTGAAAACAGTCAACATTTTTCTTTCACATAACTGTAGCCCTTCTTGATGGTTAGAATGCATTTGTCAACAAATTGGTTTCACAGCCCTAAAGTTGTACATCAAGTTGGCCCAAAATATTTCAGAAATGTTATGACTCAAATTGTAAACCAGAACATTGATTAATCAAACTTATATTATTGATAGATGTAGCTGACAGTTTTTTTTTTTTTTTTTTTTTTTTTTTATAAATGATTTACTGCTGTGGATCAGCTCCAGTATGTGTGTATTTGTGCTGGGAATAAGTTGCTTATTTTTCATAAGGAATAAACATGCTTCATTCATCTGTATCAGCCTCTTTTTCTCAGCTTCTCAACGCTGGTTTCATCTACAGAATCTAGTTCATAGTTTCAGTGATAACTTGGCCTCGGTAGTGTCTGGCTGCTTGTCTTTTTACGAACTCAGAGTGCGGCTTTAATTCATTAAAGTTTCTCTCTCTTGAAGTTGAGGTATGAATAAAATTCTGTCCTTCAAACAGTCCTACGAGCTAGCTCCTGTACTGGAGAGCCTCCAGTAGCAGTTGTGTTTCTAGTGCAGCTGCAATGAGGTGTGCTGATGAAATAGAAATCTTCATCAATCATCATAGGTGGCCAGTTATGGTGCCAGCGCATTGGAAATAAAGGAAATGTGTTGCTTGATAGTGTTCAACAGTCATAAAGGGAAAAGTCTATCATAGAGGAAAAAGGAGAGGGACTTTCTCACGTTTCAAGAAGAAAATAAAATAGTTTAGTTGCTGTGTCTTGCAGTTGTCAATTATGTTGCTTTTTGCCTTCTTGCTGTTTTAATTTTTACAAGGGTTACAGCTATTAATATTTCCGCCAGGAGAGCATGCTATCACTTCTGTGAGTGCATCCGTGAGTAATTGTGCACCACTGTGTCCACTGCAAATCTCGCATTCTGCTGTAGCAAACTGCATAATATTTCGGGGTGGCCACTGCATTCACTGTCTCCCAGCTACTACTTTGTGGACAGAGACAAAACACACATTTTATATCATATTTACTGGAAATGTTTACAATATAGCCAAAGCAGGTGGGAAACGTTTGGCGATCTCCCTCCAGCTAGCTGCCACCTTGTTAAGGTTTTTGTAGTGAAATGAGGAGGTGCCGTATAAATAACTTCTCATTTTAAGTTCATCAATCAGCGGTTACTCGTTTATAATGGGGCTTTTAAAGTGATGGACACCATAAATAGAAACATGGCTTCTCACAATCAGTTCAACTCAAAACGCTGCACCACGCTGTGCAGTGCTGGGGTTATTTTTAGTTTAAAGTGGGTTTTTTTCTGTGTTTATTGCAGTCAGTTGATATAACTTTTTTAAATATAAAAACTTAAATTTTTATATAGACTTAACCCTGCTTTCATAACATAATTTGCCACACTGCCTTTAGTTAGTACCCCTATGTACTGAATTGGGAATCGAATTTGAATCGGAAATCGTCTTAAATCAAGAATCGTTTTTGAATAAAATCATGACCCAGAGAATCAAAATGGAATCGTAAATACTAAGATTCACAACCCTAGACCTGAGACACAGTTATTCTTTTTTTTATTGATATCAACATTCACATGTAATGTGAAAAAAAATAGACTTGAACTAAATAATTGTTTCATGTCACGGTCACAACCCTGAGGCGGAACTGAGATGGAGCTGTTATGGAGCTGAGATGCACGTCTCCACGGAGCCGGTGTAGACATCTGTGTAGATTAAAATAAGAAACGTGTGAGTGAAGAAACACGCCTGACACACTTGCGGTCTAGACAGGGGGTTAATTGTGGGTTGCATTCATCACTCACACAATTCAGCAGCAGTTGTTGCAGGAACACCTGGCGGAAATCAGCTCTCTATTGAGTGCACCTTTCTAGTTTCAGCTGTATTTAGTCTTTGCTTTGTGTGTTTGGCTATTGTATTTCCTGTGTTTTATTTCTATTTAAACTGTAGCCGGTGTGCCGTCTTGGCTAGCTCTCCCCCCAAAAAGAGATTACTATCTCAACGGACTTCCTGGATGAGTAAAAGCAATAGAAAGAAAGGCCTCAATTGATCCACATGGCTTTGTTAGCCTAATTAAGATTACAGAGCCAAAGAGCGTTTCGTGCTATTACATTTTCCATTCAGAGAAGCTCGAGCTAGGTTAGTTGGTGTTAAACAGCCCTTCAGAGAGCATCTCTTCATGTGGCTTCTTTTTTCTGTAGCATTTGGCAGTCAGTGCAAACCTATGTCTGAATTTTTACTCCATTCCTTTATTCAATTTCGAAACAATCTTTACTATTTTAGAAGTTTTATCAATTATTTTTTTCCAAATGAATGGACCAGACGCATCCAATCTGTTGCATGTTTGGTATTTAGACACTATATGACTTCTTCTTGGGCTGCACGGTGGTGTAGTGGTTAGCACTGTCGCCTCACAGCAAGAGGGGCCCGGGTTCAATTACTGGGCCGGAAAACCTTCTGTGTGGAGTTTGCATGTTCTCCCCGTGTCAGCGTGGGTTCTCTCCGGGTTCTCCGGCTTCCTCCCACAGTCCAAAGACATGCAGCTTAGGTTAATTGATGACTCTAAAATTGCCCGTAGGTGTGGATGTGAGTGTGAATGGTTGTCTGTCTCTATATGTCAGCCCTGCCACAGACTGGTGACCTGTCCAGGGTGAACCCTGCCTTCACCCATTGACAGCTGGGATCGGCTCCAGCACCCCCGCGACCCTTAACTGGATAAGCGGTTACGGAAGATGGATGGATGGATGGATGGATGACTTCTTCTTACTCTAATCTCCTATTGCTTTTTCTCTTGCAGTCTGAAATGAGGTTGAGAATATTTCATTTTTTTTTTTACGAACCTGTCCACAAGCAAAAATTAATTATTCTCTGATGCACTTGTGATTTTGATCGGGCTGACAAATCCGAACAATGCCTTCAAGTTTTCACTACAATATTGCGTCCCCGGTGTCAAGCTGTCAGTTGAAGACGTTTCTGTTGCGACCATCTGATGTCACTACAACTAACCATTCAGCAGCACGTCATGGCTGCTAACACTTCTTAGAAGTCGACACACGTAACCCGCTTATCGTACAATGTAAGAAATGTTTTGTGTTAAGTATAATGGACGGCTGAGGCTTACAATATGCAGCTTAGACTGATGGAAACTGAGCCAGGTGTGGCTATAGAAATATGATACCGTGGTCTAACGTGATCTCCCTTTTTACTTGACATTTTGGTTAACGGTGCACAAATACATAGATCCCCAGGAATTTGGACAAGTATATGGGGGGGGTCGGTCTAACATTACCACCAGCTCCCTAATGCCCTGTATGACATTTTATGAGCACATTGGCAAGTACCAATGTTAAAAGACTGCAGTGAGATGAGGATTTAAGAGGTATTCAGTGAAGTGTGCTTCACTTTGTGCCTCTTAAGTAAAGCAATGAGCTCTGTGGACATTACCATACTTGCAGCACAGTAGATCACCTCTCAGAAAAGTGTCTTCACATTCATTTTTTATAGTAGATTAGCATAAAATAAGCACCCCGTAGTATAAAATGTTATTTATTTTAATAGAATTTCCATCTACCCATCCCTTTTAAACAAGTATTTTAAGAGTTAATGAACACATTATCTTCAGAGCAGACCTTGACTGTGAAATTAATTAGACAACATAAAATCCCTATGAGGCATAAAACTACATTTAACGCATAACTATAGGGTAGTGCTCAGCTGAAAGCTGGAAAATGGGTTACTTCAAGGCAACAAATTAATAATGTCAGCACTTTTCAGATGCACTGGTGATAATATAACCTCAGGACTTGGACGCACTTATTGAGCTGCCACATGGGTAAACAAGTTAACTTTGTTACACTTAATGACAAATTGTATATGTGATGACTTTTAACAGTACTCTCTTATTATTGCCTCTTTAACAACTCACTTTAATCTGCTCTTTAGATTGCAATATGTTCAAAACTCACAGCCATTGAAAGCATCACTATTTTGCCATAGCATAATGTACAAGGAAAGAATAGAATACAGAAAAATTATGTATAGCTGAACATGTTAATACATTTAATGACAAACTTCCTCTGTTGGCAGAAAGGAGCACATACTGTAGGACTGGTTTATTTTTCTTTTACTCAGTGTGTTAACATGCACAGATTTTCAATTTGACTGTTACCAGATTAAGAAATACTCCAGTTATTATAACTGATTATAGTAAAGTTGAAGCCCAGTTGACAAACTTGCTTGTCTATGACAAGTATTGGAAATAAGGGCTTCTGTGCTGATTCTTTTGGACATGTTTTCTTCCAGACAGCAGAGCTAAAGTGTGCAGGGTAAAAACTCAAGGCCTTTGGTCCAACTGATTCTTAATAATAGAATTTCAATTTCAGAGAATTGCAATCAAAATATATATATATTTAAAAACATGGCATTCTCTAATACTATTTCAACTTCTTTCTCTAAATATAATAATATTTTCCCCAAAACTATTACTTAATTCTCACAATACTGTTATTTTCCTCTCAATATTTTAAGCTTAAGTTTGTCATTTAAGGAATTCTTTCTTGAAAGTACATCTTTACATTCTTAAAATATGACTATTCTCTATTTCTTTTCCTTTTTCTACTGATCTAATACCACCTCTAATACTCTTGTCATACTCGTCAGTAACTTGATGGGACAATATAAAATGGAGAAATTGCTTTCAACTTTTCACCAAGCATTTCAAGCAGCAGGACTTGGGTTATTGTGCTTTGTACATCAACCAAAGCAAACAGCAGCATCAAGATCCCGAAACAAGATATTCCTCTTAACTTGTGCTAACAGAAGGGTTGTACCTGCAGGCTAATACCCACATCCTTCCAGAGAGTAACCCACCTATCATGTATATTTTTGGAAATTCATCAGCTGTGATCCATGTGCTTTATTTCAACCTTTAACTTCATTTGGACACACACAGTAATTGGGTTGTTGAGTGCATGTTAACATACTGATTGAGTATTGCCAATACAAATGTACAGAAATTTGAATATTTGAAATTCAACATTTGCTTTTAAAGATTGAGTCCCTGAAGTAAAAAAAAAAAAAAAAAAAAAAAGTCAAGGGTATAGTGTCAAGATGCATTTGCTGCTTGGCAATTTCTATCGCTCATCAACTGAGTACATATTTGAAGCGAAGAAAGTATGCATCCCAACTGCAGTTTGTAAGATTACATGGCCTCTGTTCAAAGTTCACATGATTTTCATGTTGAATTGTATGGGTGCCTCGGTTGGACTGGCCTCCTCTGGTTCCTCTTTACGTGGCACATATTCAACCTCTATACTTGGCTTTATATTTTGTTTCCCTCGACTCCAGAGGAATAATATTACAAGACAGAAGAGGACCACTCCGAGGAAAGAGATAAATCCCATGGTGGTTGCGATGATCAGGGTCTTCACATCAAACGGAAATTGAACTGTGGTCCGGGTCACATTCGCACCTTCGTCGCTGGGCTGGTTTGAAATGAAGGCAAATGTCTTGTTCGGCTGGTGGGGCCAATTGGGGGAGTAGCTATGCACAAAAAGATGAGCAGCTTTGGTGTCATTGCCCGCTGCGTTGCTTGCAATGCACAAGTAGGTGCCGTTGTCTTGGATTTGGGCGTAACGCACCTCCAGCGTGCCCTCGTTAGACACAGAAAGTCTTGACCCCGCAGTTTTGGTAGTGATGTAGTCCTTCTTAGGGGACAGCCACATTATCACAGGAACCGGATCACCCTCAGCTTGGCAAGTGAAATGAACCGTGGTTCCTTCATCTACATGGCTTTCTTGGACCTTATAATCCATGATCTTTGATTTCTGGCAGATGAAATAGTCAGAAGGGAGAATGTCCGGGAAGTCCTTGAACTCTTTTCCTTGAACGACCTCGGGTGAAGCGCACATGGGCTGTTGTCTGTTGAAGTTGAGCCTCCACCGCCGACGGAAGACCCAGAGCAAGCGACAGTCGCAGGCCAGCGGGTTGTCATACAGCGCCAGAGTCTCCAGGTTCCCCACTGAGTGGAAGACGGACTCCTCTATGGTGCTCAGGCTGTTGCTGGATACGTTGAGTACACGGAGGTGGTTGAGTCCTCGGAAAGAGTAGGGCTCGATGGCAGCTAATCTCCCACCAGCCAAATGAAAGGCCTGAAGCTTCTGGAGATTGAACAGTTTGTTCCCTTCCACGGTTTGAATGGGATTGAAAGACAGATTCAAAAAGCGGAGATATCTGAGGTGACTGATGGCTTGGTAGGGTATGACAGCCAGATTACAGTTTGTGATGGACAATGATGTGAGGTTGAGTCCAAACAAGCATTTTGCGGTCATGGTAACCAGGGCAGGCATTTGGGAAATCTCCAGCACTCTGAGCCGATACAGCCTCTTAAAGGAGTAATCCCTCATGACAGTGACGTTGAGATAGCGTAGGCGAAGTGACAGCAGGTTATGCAGATGGCTAAGGGCATCCGTGGGCACCGAGGCCAGATTGCATCCCTCAATGTTGAGGCTTTCAAGGTTGCTGAGGCCATGAAATGATCGGGAGGAGATGAATACCAGGTCGTTGTCTCCAACCTCCAGTGCCCTCAGGTTGTACAGCTCCTGGAACATATAGTCGAGCAGAATGACAATTTTGTTCTCGCTTATATCCAGCTGGGTGAGGTTGGTCAGGCCCGTGAACACCCCCAGCTGGATGAGCTTGAGCTGGTTGTTGCGCAAACCTAGAGTTCGAAGGTTCATAAGGTTGCCAAAAGCCCCGGGCTCGATGGATGAAATTGTGTTCTCGTTAAGCTGCAGCTCCTCCAGCTGAGGGTAATTAATGAACTCCTCGGTCCCCAGAGATTTCAGGCGGTTCTTGCTGAGGTCCAGCAGCTTTGTTTCAGTGGGTATGCCCTCGGGAAGAGCTGCCAGTCTCCGCCGGTGGCACACGACGGAGCGCTCCTGACCGTTGCAGTCGCATTTGGAGGGGCAACCGGTGGTGGATCCGGAAAGGACGGTGCCGAGCATGAGGATCAGGATGGGCTGCCAGCATGCCACCAAGTAGCTGTGCCCTCCTGCCTCCCCGGACACCATCCTACTGCTTACCTGTGGAGACAGGGGAAAAGAGGGTGGTTAGAAAGGAGTGGTGGTACATATAAATGGCAATGGCAATATCTTATTAACAGATGAAAATGACTTCCATGTCATCAGTTTCTAAGATGAGAAAATTGCACCAAACAGACTCCCTTTCAGCCCATGATCACGTTTTGTCTTTTATATAAATGTGTGAATGACTAATGGGTGTCCTTGATTCCCCTTGAGCAAACACAATGACAGCTTTCAGGAAGCAAAAGCTGCAGTATGTCTTTTCACTAACATGGTTTCCGTTTGTTGAGATATCTGCCTAGATATGTCCGCCCAAATAATAATAAACCGTTATCTGATACTAATGAGTCTTCCCAAGATACAGGCACGGTTTTGCCTATTTTTCTTATGAGCTGAATACATTTCTTACATCATGAAACCATCTATTTTTAGAACATTTTCAAAGTCAGAGGGAATCAGAATTTCTGCTTTTATCTGCACACCTTCACAAAGCAATAAGCCTTTCCTTGCATACCATTTCATTATGGCGACTTTCCCTCACAAGTAATGAAATCAGCCAATCAATGAAAGGACTCGGTCACACGATATAACCACCCTGCTGGGCTTCTGACTTCTGAGCATACTGAAAACAATTACTGCCAATATCAGTGACACATTGTCTCCGCTTATACAGACTGTTTTTTTTAATTAGTAGCCAAAAAAAATTGCCCTGGTGTAAATGGCTCCCTGAAATATTTGCAAACTTAACGCATCCCATGCCACTGCTGAGCGGGCTGACCTTGCGGTGACATAAAACAGAGATTGCTGCCAAGCGGTGATAAACGGAGAGAGGCCGATTGTCAGAGGACTTTAAACCCCCTATTTGATTTTGACTCAGGGGAACTTTAACCTGCTAAAACCTTCAAGCTCTGCTTCTCACATCAATCACGCCATTCAAGTCGAAGCTATATCGGGGTCGGACACACTGTTAGACCAGCCTCATGCAAACTAAGAGAAATGTGATTTGTTTCTATTTTGGCATTTTTTTTTTTATCTGATCAAAACATGTATCTAGAATCCCGACGCAAAAACATTGGTGCGATGTGATAAAGTATTATATTGCTTTACAACAGGGAAATAATTAAATTCCACATCATCATATCATTAAACAATAATCAGTGATGGAAAGATTTGTTTCTTTTTAGATTTCAAAGAGGAGATTCCATTATGAGAGTATAACAGTCTCTGTGAGAACGTTTCTCATGCTTTCATATGTGGGCGCTGAATAGGCAGCGCGTATTCTGTCTGTTACTCACTCTCCACAAAAAAAACGTTTTTGGTGAGAGCGCCTCAAATTATTGCTCTAGTGCTTTTTTAGAAACCTCTTTGGCTGTCTAAAAAAACTATATTGAATTCGATAGCATAGCTCGGACTGATTATGCTTTTTACTGCACAAACACAAATTAAACATCACTTTCGGTGAATTAAATCCGTGCGACTGGAGCAGTTTGGATTGTGGTCTGAGTAGTTCCAATGGAAGCGGTAATTGCAGCCTCCATCTTCACTTCCTCCAGCACTGATCATTACTGTTGGCTGCATATGTCAGACACGTCGGGGTGTCAATCGGGTGTGTAAATAGCACATTGTAGAAAAAGCAGATTGTCAGAATGAAAGCTTAAGTGTCCATCGGTAGCTCCTCGGCGAACTCCCACTCCAGTCTGTCTCGCACTAATTACATGAATTTGCAGATGGATGGCATGGAGACATTTACAATGGGATGGCAAAATATTTTCTATTTTCACATTTAACTTTGATGTGACAGATTACTACACCTTTTGAGTGTAATAAAATATTATACCAAAAGTGGAAAACGGGCGACACATTTTATCAGTTTGACTCGGATTGCAATTTTTTTTTTTATCTCGTCAAGTCAGCCATATGACTGAAGATGAGACTCACTGATGTCCTTTGCTAATCGAAAAAACAAGCCAAAGCAAATGCGGTGGTGATTTTCTCACCAGGGTACCATGCATGATTTATGATTCAGAGTGTAGTCAGGGCAGCGGGACTATCAGTGTAATCTGGCCTCACGGCTCAGTTCTCCTCGCTGTATCACCACTTTGTTTTGACCTCGGGCTGAAATTCTGAAAAAGAGAGAGCTGGCAAATAACCTCTCAATTACTACCTTACATACAAAGATTTTTAGACGTTATATATAAAGATTGGCATTTAAAGCCTTTGAATTGAAATTAAATTCAATCTTAGCCCTTGATCCTTCGTTCCACGTATTCTTTGTCCCCACCCTGATTCCCCCCACCCTTTCCATTTCTTTTTGTGATGGTTCTGTACAGTGAAAGGCATTTGAGTGAAGAAGCCCTTTTTTCTCCCCTGTCCTGCTTTGACCGCTTGCATTCTCTCCGTGGACCTCACACCCTGTCATAGTCTTCTCTCAAAAGCATGTCTCCGCTGACCATTAGTCTCCATATTGTCTCTCAACCCGTTCTCGCTTCCTAAGCGTCACATAAAGGCAGCTCGGTCAGTGCTCCTCGCCGTCTGACGTCGACCATAGACTGTATCTAAGAAGTGGACGTAGTTTTTGCAGCTAATGAACTGAAGGTAACCATATTTGGAATGCGGAGGAGTGACGTAGAGATATACGTCTCTGGTAACGGCAGCGACCTGTCAATCACATTAGCCTCGCCCTAAAGCATACTCTGCTTTATGGTCTATTTGACTTTATATAGACCATAATTTACTAAATGAACATCATGCTGTATTGAAGAAGACTTGAAACTAGAGATTGAGACCATAAACTCATGTTTACAATGTTTACTGAGGGAATAAATCAAGAGAGAAGTAGAGTCATTTTCTCATAGACTTCTATACAACCAGACTTCTTTTTTAAAACAGAAGAGTCGCCCCCTGCTGGTCAGTAGAGAGAATGCAAGTGCTCATTGGCTTAACTAGGCAGAACTGGAGGTTGGCGCCTGACACCGACACACGTTTAGCGTTTGTATGCGACTCAGCCATGGTCACGTCAGTAGTTAGCCACGTGATTCGTAATCGTTAGTCATGTGATTCACGTGAGTCGCCAGTAAGGTGACCCGTTTCTCAATCGTCAGTGAAGAAAAAAAACATCAACCAAAGCTCTTTTCCAAAACCTAACTAACTGGTTGTGTTGCCTAAGCCAAACTTCCTTCAAAGACTGAAGTTTATTTTGAAAAGACACTACACATGTAACAAGCGTATAGCGACACACTAGAGGGGTACGTAGACAACATAGTTTCAAGCTTCATACCACTAACCGAGCTGCGTTTTTTGATGAACCGGCATGAAAATATGCTGTGGATTATAAACTGTTAATGTTTCATAATGTTTTCCTGAAATGCTTTCAATACCTTTCATCAAAAAAAGACCTAAAGTATCGTTTCAAGTGTTTCTGCTGGCTCGATTGTGTTTTCTCCGCGGACATTACATTACAGTCATTTAGCAGACGCTTTTATCCAAAGCGACTTACAGTCAGTAGTATATTACATATCATTCACCCATTCACACACTGATGACAGGCTACCATGCAAGGTGCCACCATCAGACTCTAACTAACATTCATGCAACATCCAGTCCACACCGATGGCAAGCCTTCAGGAGCAACTTGGGGTTAAGTGTCTTGCCCAAGGACACATCGACTGCCGAAGCCGGGTATCGAACCACCGACCCTCTGATTGGAGAACTACCTTGCTCTCCACTACGCCACAGCTACTTGGCAGGACCTCTCACCCTCTAACAATCTTCTCTCAAAAGCATCTCTCAGCTCACCATAAGTCTCGTGTTGCCTTCACTGCCTCTCCTCTCACGATGGCGTTGTGGTTTGATTCAGTGCAAACCAAAGAGAGGTTAGAGCTGCTAATGGGTCAGTGGATTTCTGCAGGCAGAAAGCAGACAAATGAGCGACAGGCATCAGTGTATTTATGCCCTTTGGTTGTCTTTAAGTACGCTGGTTGTGCTGAATAATGTCTGGAGGACTACTGAGATATTTACATCAGAAAAGGAACTGTTAACTGTACTGTACTTGTCTACCATGTCCCTGTGGGATAGCTTCAACTTGTGACAGCTGTCTTGATTCATCAATGCAGCTTGAGTTCTGAGAGTATTTCCCTTGGTACGTTAAATAATTTAGCATTTTGTTTTGCTTGATGTGCATGCAGTTTGGGCACCGATGATTTGATTTCTGTTTTTGATTTCCTTTTCATTGCTGACAAATGCTGCTTATTGGCATTCAAATATGACCCAACTTTTGTAGCATGGTTTATTATATAACATCAGAGTTAAGGTCCTTTTTCATAGGGCTGGTGCAATAATTCAATCTGATAATTTATCGTATTTCAATGGAATCGTACCGGGATGAAATATCGGATACAAAATTCTGTCCAAATTGCTAGCACATAACTCAAACTTATCTGGAAATCTAATAATTTTGCTCTAAAGTTCTTAATTAAATCAGAATAAACTCCTAACATTTTTCAAATATTTAATACACAAAAATATACATGAATAGATTTTTGCTTTTTAGATGTAGACTATATACTGGATTATCAAAAGAAAATTGATATTTAATGTTATCATGTTATTAAATTACTTAGGTATAGAAGATTTTGGCCATATTGTCCAGCCCTACTTTTCATGAAGGTTTTACGTAGAGACATTGAAACCTTTCTGAATTCCCCTCCCCTTTGGGATCAATAAAGGCTCATCTTATCAATATTTTTCGTTAGAACAGATGTTATACAAGGCTACAAACTATTCCTTTTTTTTTATTAATGGTGTGAAAAATAATTTCACAAACTCTGAAGTTAGTGTAAACCATCAAAAGTTCTGACCGTTATCCGTTTGCTTTTTTAGAGTCATCTATTGCGGTTATTTGTTAAAATATATTTTTAAAGATTGTGTTTTTATTTATTAATATTGAACAAATCTTGGCATTAATATATATTACAGTCTAATAAGAGCTTGTGTTAGTGTTATCTATACTATACTACAAGTTTTTCACACAACTGCAGTTTTCTTGCCAAAAATTCAATTTTGTAAGATTACATTTGAACACATCCTGATCTCATTTTAATTTACCTTTGCCCAATACTAATTTTTACTTAATCAAATCGTGTTACAACTATGATCCGGTACCCCACAACTTATCAATAAAGGTTCATCTTTAATTTCTGATTGTGTTCCTTCAAAATTGACTCTCTCTAATTCTAGCTTCCATTTTCTTCATTAGTCTTGAACAACATTCTAATTAGCACCTCTCTTACACATGGCTTTTTGCTGGCAAACAATTCCCAAACGGCTTTTCATTTATGTTTAGAGAATAGAGGATGAAACAAAAAAGGGAGCTAAAGCCAACAAAAAAACAAGTAAAAAGGATTTAAATAGATGAAGATTGCCTCAAATCATATGTTTGTGTTCAACCGACAAATTAAAGGCAAACATTTAAAAGTCCAAAAGCAAACAAACAAGAAAACCTTGCGGGCTGCATGAAAGTGACAATGTTTGTGGGACAAATCTCTTTTAGGAGACTTTACTGCAGTATGTGATGTCTAAACAGAAGATGTTTTCTGTGCTTTTTGGTGCATACTTTAATCATCAACATTGTATCTGAAAATCCAAATTAGGTGTTTACATCTAGCCTCAAATTGCATCATGATTAGCATGGGACATATTTAGATGGAAGCCAGATCTCTAGCACGTGCAGATCTTTACACTCAACAGCTTAACACCGACAGCTGTTATATCATAAAAACACAATGACCCGCAATACAGATCAAATACCTGCAGGGTGAATGTATAAACACTTTAGAACCGCACTGCCAGCTAATCTACATCCTCCAGAGGAACCAAGCAGTGAGATATGAGAAATCCCATGAAAACAAATCCTCCATGGAAGCTTTACATAAAGGTAACAACCCTCTACAAACCTAAAAAGAAACGACATTGGCCTGACGCTCCACCATGCCAGGATCAAATGATTCGAGAAGGCATGCATGGGAACGACTCCTGTTGAGATGCAGAAACACACCGGCATGGGGTCAGCAAACTCCAGCTCTTTCATTTTTTTTGACAGCAGTATCCTCTCTCTAGCTGAGCTATGAGCCAGAAAGACATACACATTTACCTCCAAAGTAACCGCACAAAACCAACCTTTACTTATTTCGAAAGGTGATTGTGTCAAGAGGGATTATAGGAGTCTAAATAATTCTACAGCTCACTGTGGAGGACGAACACATGCACAGAAGCTTCTTTCTGGAGGAACGTTCATGCAAAATTATTTTTTTTTAGTCTATATTGAATTACCTGTGTCCGTTTGTATGTCTCCGTAACACACAGTCAATTCTCATACAATTGTTCTCTGACAGCCAAACAATTTCAAAAAATGTACACCAGTATTCAGAGCATTTATTTCATTGAAACTAGCTTTCTACAGTGATTTTTTTATATATATTTTTTTGGACCTCCCTAACCCTCATCCTACCAACATATTCTACATACAAGGAATACCGACAGGAAAAAAACAACAACCATCATAGCAAAATGTTAACTTACTTCTTCTGAAAACATTATTATTCATGAAACTAATGTCATCTGAAAGTTGAAGATCATTTGCAAAACGGAAATAGACAGCAAACAGTAGAAAATCCCCTGATGTGGTGTGATACTTTACATTAACACCCATTGCGAACATGTTATCTCTCTTTTCTATTTTTGAAAAATTGGAATAATAGAATAAAGCACCAGTGATCCCGAGAGTGAACTCACAAAGCTCTGTACCACTGTGTTAGGAATTATGATCAAAGAATCATAAAATTGTTCATAAAATGATATTAGAATAACAAAAGACAGGGAGAGGAGTCAAGGGGACGGATTCAACTGGATCTACTTGTTCACCAACCAGCTGTTTGGACATAAAAACGATCAAAATTGCACAAGTATTAACCAAAATCTTAAAGGGACAGCTAACCACCAAAATCAAAAATATATTATTCCTCTTAAGCTATTTATCAGTCTACATTGTTTTTGTGTGTGTAGCATAAAGTTGGAGATATTTGACGTAGAGATGTCAGCCTTCTCTCCAATGTAATGGAACTATATCGGCTTGTGGTGCTCAAAGGGCCCAAAAAAACCCCCATGACCTATTATCACCATACGTAGCTTACTCACATCAAAAGGATCCAGATTGATAAATTGCACTTTGTATATATGTGTATTATTATGGGCTGAACTGTCCCTTTAAGGTGATGTGGAGCAGAAGGTCTGTGAGCGGATTAAAAAACCAAACATAAAGGCTTCTTATCCCATTATCCAAATTCAGGCGGGACATTGGAGCTTTGGCATTCTTTCCGGATAGTTTTCAGTCTGACAGGTGACACTGAAGATTAATGGTCTCGGAGATGCCCCGGGGGACACGGAGCAGTTGATCATAGAAGCCTGGTCTCTACCTCCACTATCACAGTGGTTAATGGAACTGAAAACAACAGTCTCCATTAGGCTGTCCATTTGACTCTGTCTGTCTCAAAGCACCTTTAATGCGATCTGACCAACACAGCATTTATCCAGTTGACAGGAATCATGAATGGTAGTGGTGGATGCCAAGAAGGTAATATAATATGTATTTAATCCAAAATCTAATGAAAACAAAACAAAAAACGATGAGGGCCGTCATGTGGAAAGCTGTTTCTGTTTCTTTTTTTTCATTGCGCAGTATTTCTCTCATTCCTCTGAGCTTTTTAAAACCCATTTCTCTGCTGCATCTTTCACTCCTGTAGTGGAATACTTCCTCATGTTCAGATTGCAGACTGTGTAACACACCTCCAGAAGGACCGGCGCTATGTTCAAAGGCATCCCAAGGGTGCTGGCCAATAGCAAAGTCAGTATGAACTGCATCCTCCTCACGTGTTCATGCTCCAAACTACTGATCTGGAAATAACCAGCATCAGGATCAGAACGGGCCCTCTCATCTCCTGTGTGCTCAGTGGACGAGACTAATCATATTTCATCCTCCATCTTTTGGAGTGCACCTGAAATGCTTCTTTTTTTTTGAGACACTGATAAGTCTGTGTGCCCAGGTCAGCCGTCTCTTGTAATTTCAATAATCATGTCTTTTTCATTCATTCAGGCATTTGGACATTTCACAGCAGGGTGTAAAATGATGATGATGGCTGGGTTCCATTTAGCTGCTCCAGTTTTAGGGTATTATGCATTCAGGTGTAACAACAGCTTTTCCTGTTGTTACGAATCAAAATGTCTGCTGTGGAAAAAGAGCGCTTCATGTTTCCCTGGAATAACAACTCTAGATAGAGGATCTGATGTGGATCACAGCAACAAGAAACTTGACGAGACTTGCTATCGGTGCAACAAGGGCAACTTTTGGTTCCATACGCTACAAACAAAAGGAAAACAGGCAATTCTTCTCCAGTACATCTGGCTTTATTAAGGTCACCTCATGTTTTAGGTTAGATTGCCTTCATCACGGTGGTTGGATGTGTTTTAATTAAGATGGATTTGTCTGCATTCTCAAAGTTCCCAAATTGTCAATATGCCAACAGAACAAACATTTAGAGAGCACATACGTCTGAACTCTGTGCCGTGCGGACTCTTAATCCATGCATTTTAAAATGTCTAATCCTTATGGTCTTTATCTTTTTGAGAACAATCAATAAAGTATGTTAGCATCTCAGAAATGAAGAACTGGAGCGCTGTCAAAACACTTTGTTTGCAAAGAAAAGAAAAATCATTATAAAACATCACAGTCAACAAACAAAGTTGCAGTTTGGAGTCGATGGCTTGAGGCATATAGGAAAACAAAAGGGGGAAATCCAAAGCACTCGAGAGTTTAGAGCTGACACCTACGTATCCCGCCCTGAAGACGACTCCTGCTGAAACACGTGGGTGTCAGCCATGCTTGAATAAAAATTTTGCACTACAAGGAGGATGAGATATGAAAATGGGCTGAAAATCACATATGAGAGCATTTGTAATTACTTTGTGGTGTGTCTTGGTGTAGATGGCTCTGCATTGAAACATGCTGCTGGTCGGACTCTGCATGCAAGAAACATGTCAACAGTGTTTTTGTAATAAATGGTAGACAAAAGTCCGCACAGAAAGTTGAATTTTATAAATATTAGTATGACCAACCGGTCATGTCTATCTGGCTTCTGGCTTTTGCCACATTGGTGGTTCTTTATTGAATTAATTTGTAATCCAAGGTTAAACATGCAGTGTTTACCCCTTCTGGCATTGAGAGTAATGACAAAAACACTATTGTCATTTGCTTTTTGTCCGGCTGGTCCCAAACAGCCAGATAAGACAGATGGAGCTTCATCCGAAAGCTCCAACTAGGTTTATAGATATCTGCTTATAATGTGTAACCACCGTTAGAATTTCTGTAGTTTGATCAGAATAAATATGAAATGTAGGTTTAGCATGACGTATCCTATTATATTGATTTGTATCCTATCCTTTCATACTATCACTTGGTTGATTACTTTGGTGAATTACTATGTGTTTGACTTATCTTAAATGTTTCTCAAGGGAATGGCAGCAGGATGGGTTTCATTGAGAATGGTCCCACTCGAGGGGGCAAACAAAACAATACATTGAAACATTGCAAATTCTCAATTAAGATTTTGAGATTGTATTTTTTAAGAGTCCTTGAATCAACAAATGAAAACAGTTTTGCAGATTTGATACTTTTGTTACTAAAATTCAAGCTGTATTTAGTCATTTTGAGCTAGAGATCCAGAAAACCAACTTTCTAACAAAGACACAGCCTTTAAGTGCTTTGGTGTTCTCGTGAATAATGTGTTGGACCTTCGTTCGGCAAGGTGAGAAATGTTCCAACAATCACTTCCCCTTTAGCCGTTGTTGGGTCTTGCAGCTACTGGAAATAAAATGTCTCTTTGGCTTCCTAGATGTTGGTCGGTCTTTTGCCAAGCACTCCACTCTAAAAGACTATTACTACTCCACTTTTTCACACTGGGCAGGCAGCGTACAATCAGTGTGTGGGAGCTTTTGAGCTAGAAGCTTTTGAGCTGGGAGCAGCTGCCCACGGTTTTACATTGGGAGGTCAGTGAGAGCCAGAGGGACTCAACCAGTCGGGCTTTGGTGATCCAAACCAATAAAGTGGAAGATGCTTAAAGCTGCTCAGAGCTGCAGACTGGGGCTATTCATTCAGCAGCATTTATAACCCTTTTAAGGAGGCATTTGATTTAATGTGGATTCAGAAAACATTGCTTAATGGAGTTTTTAATTGCCATCAATGGACGTTTTCATTTTACATTGCCTTAGATTATTCATTATTGTTATATTGAACTTTAATTTAAAATGCTGTGGTATTTTCATCATGATGGACTCACTAACAGCATCGGATCCATGACAGGGATCGAAATGATCCTGATCCTCATTAAACTATTGGAAGAACAGGGCCTGGAATAAACCTGGCAGTTTATTTAACCTGTTATAAAGCCAAACAGTTTAGATCTGTTTCCTGGTTCATTGACAAAGTCTTAAAAGCGATACTACAAAAGAGGCTCCTGTCTTCATTAACACCCATTTCTCTTGGAAGTCGAGTAGGATCAGCTTGAAGTTACACAAACCTTTATTCCCTCCTCGCCATCAGGGATTAGCAGATGTTTTGGACTGCGGTTGAGAAGAAAGAGCTAAATGCCGTGCTAAAGGGAATTTTACGTCAGACAAGCTCCTTACAGCCCTCAATAAAAAGCTCAATGGGAGATTTTGAGAGGTTTTCACACCAAATCATTTAGCCAATAATCACCGGCTACAGTACAAATATGAAATTGAAGTGCTTTTGACTTTTTTTTCTTACTGGTACAAGGAAACTAAACCATTCATTTCAATAGAGTGTTCAAATTGTTTTCTACAACTTGTTGGCCGATGCATTCTTTTAAAGGAATGCATCGGCCCTGGTGTTGATAAAGAAATGAAAAATGGCATGAAGATTCCAGAGGCTTGATTACTTACTGCCCCACGACTTAGACTTTTGTGAATTTAGAAAGACGGAGCAATAAACCATCACGTCTTTTCTTTCAAGTGAAAGGAAGCAGACCACCGGTGTCAGTTGTATTATAAATACCGACCAAACAAAATGACGAGATGTATGGAAAGAGAAAAGACTCCATGCAAGATTTCCACTGTGTGTGTGTGTGTGTATCATATAAGCTCTGCTATGCTAGAGCTTGACTCCAGCTGGGAGCACACACAAGAGGCAACCTCACTCCTCCTTCCTCCCAGCCCCCCTGACTGCCTCATATTTTTGCATAAAGCTGTTATTATTAAATTTAAATGAGGGAGGCTGCCTGCTGCCAAGCTGCGGGACTGTGACCTTCTCAATGCATTTGTAGAACGCAAATTTGAGTATCCTGTGACAGATCTGAATCCATCTGTCAGCTCGCGGTCCGGCAGACACGCCATGAACAACGTGCTATGTCAGTCCTCACCACCATCACTCTCACCGTCTCCTTCTCAAGGTGGCTGATGTTACCCATCATGTGGCAGCATCTGGATTCCAGATGGACGTTGTTTCAGAGAACGCTTTAATAGTAACACCCTGGATGTTTTTCTGGCCACATTTTCTACATGGCTCCTTTCTGGGGCATCGCAAATGAACTGTTATATGCAGGAGTAGTGCCCTGATTGTAGCTGTAAATAACACGCGCTATTATTACAGCCCGGAATCACACAGCAGGCAAATAGACCATAAGAGAACATACAACGGCTTCAGATGGAGGTGATTATTCATTCTGTATATTTCGCCGTGTATCCATTCACATATTTTCATGTGCATTTTTAAGTAGCGCATTAGAAAAGCAAAATGGAAATGGCAGAATTTGATAAAAAGAAAACTTTGGCTTTGTTGAAAAATTGTCGAAGAGCTAAATTAATCATGGAAACCCCATCGCTGAATAAATTCTGATGTAGCAAATATGACTGATCAGCTGTTTCTACTGTCGGCGTCCTCCTGGATATTCCCATAAAGTGCGAAAGGCTTGTTATCATCTCCACCAGATGAAACCAATAGTAGCTGACATGAAAGAACAACTCAAACTTGCCCAATGGAAACAAATTCCTGAAGACCTCACTCCGTTTTTCTATCGTAGATGAGTCAAATGGCCAAAAAAGCGACTTCTTTTGTTTCTGGTTTGGCAACCTCTACATCTTCTACTGTGTTTACTGGCAGATTACAGATACTATTAGGATAAAGCACTAACTTCTGATGAAACTCCCAGTAGCTGAGTTCATTCCCTCCAAACCAGTTGATGGAAACCTGCCTTATTTGTATTTTTTTTTTCACATTTCCAATTCTTTTAAAATTAGCTTGACAATCGATTATAAAATACAACTGTAGTGAACTCTGGAACAAAACAATCTGCTTTCATGTGAATGTACTTATTTAGTTTGTCTCGCACAAAAGCTGTTGATTGTAACTTCCACTAACATGGGATTTGTCAGCTCGGCTATTATTCCCTTTGAACTGGGAGTAAAACTACAATCCTTCTGTAAACACATCACCTTGTCTTTGGTGATGATCCCCATTTGATCCTACTGCGAGAAAATTGGCTAGTGTTCAGTATTATGTAGCCCCGTACGTCACAGAACATTTAGCATATGACAGCATGTAACAAAGCACTGTGAAGAAAAAAAAAATGAACATAAGCTGCTGTTTTGTTTGTAATGGAATAGACTGGAGTATAGGATCCACAGTATTGCATGTGTATCTTAATCATTTTACGAGCATTAACATATTTATGAATAGCTGTTAAAATGATTATCCACATTTCATCAGTTGTTACATTTGAATAGAATCGAGATAGATCAGCTCACTAACAGAACCCTTTGAGCTTTTCTTTTCCCCCGAGATGACGTTGAGTTCACACACAGTGTGCTTATTATTTTTCATGCATACACTATCTATGAGGAGCATATAGATAAGAACCTCTCAGGGTCCTATAGCTCACTCTGCTTCCACGTCAGTAGACAATTTTAATAGATCAGCATGGACTGGCACGCACAAACACAACTTCATGTTATTCTAATTCTGTTAGTCACCTAGCAGCCTCAGACTGTGTGTGTGTGTGGGGGGGTGATGTGCCTTTATAGAGGTTCTTAAACAAAAGGCATTTCAACTAAGAGCATCTCAAAGCATGTTTGCCATTTTACCCCATTAGGCTACGTGTATATGCAGCTGTATGTCGTTTTTTTGTGCAAAACACAAGCGATTGCAAAGTGTAGATGTAATATAATCTACTTAACCTCAACCATAGTAAACATGCAGCCACAGCTGGCAGCTGTTTTCAGTATTAAAAAAAAAAAAAAAAAAAAAGCTTACTGGATTGTGTCCAGCTGGTGAACATAAAGTAGCATTTAGCAGCTAAAGTGGCAGAATATATAAGAGCTAAACGGAGCTAGAAACATATGAATATTGGATTTATATTCATCCGGGGCATAAACAATAATACTCCAGTTGATTGCATGTTGCTCCGCATCCGCTGACTGTCAGTGATGTGATTGTTTGTTTATTTAGATCCTCATTAGCTAACTGAAAAAAAATATCGTTTGATGCAAGTTGAATGTTGCGGAAACGAATTACTGCAACACATATTTACATCTTTATATATCGTATGTTGTTCAGTCTTGATTACAGACGTGATATGTGCATTAATGTTGCATATTGCAAACAAACTCATCCTGACAGTGTGTGCAGAGAGTTGACAAACAGTTTGTCCCGGAAACAACGAGTTAGCTTGAGTCACGCGTTTGTTCACCAGATGTTTTTTTTGGGGGGGGAAATTCCAGTCATAATCATGCTTGTTTCAGTCCGTGGAATTATTGCGTGGAGTGCTTTGGAGTGGCAGATGTGCACAGACAGTGACACGCATTAATAACCACCGATGAGAAGAAAAAAAAATTGATTCCAATCAGCTGTCATAACCTGATTTCAGGGCCCCAATTAGGAGCTTTGTCTCGCTCACAAAGCCGCGACGTGAAGAGCAGACCCTTCACTCAGAGGCCGTCAGGGGTCTCTGGCTCTCAGACGTTGTTAGTGCGCTGCTGAAGCCGGAGACTCATCGCTGTCTGCCCGCTGAAGCGTCGCAGCCATGATTATGGGAAAAAAAAAAAAAAAAAAGTCAAGCTTTGGAAAATGAAACTATGAGAGATTGTTTATTCAGCCTGCATACATGATCATCGGGCATCAATCCCCAACGCCCACCCTCCTCCATCACCGCCTCCAACACCCAGTCCATCTAACCTGTGGCAAACCAAGAACACCTGCATGGGATCCTTAATAACCATAGCCAACAGGAAACATTTAAAAAATAACAAAACGCCTGCTGAGAATGGGGAAAAAAAGTGTGAGTCTGGATGAGTTCAGTTGCATTTTGAAGGAACATGAATGTTAATGAGGGCAGATTAGGAAACAACGACAACCACCCTGGCACTCCTGGGAACACACACTCTCCTGCTCAGCCTCACACCTTTTCAGCTGTGATACAAAAAAAAAAAAACCAGGCAGGTGTGTTTGCAAAGCATCCCTGCACACACACAATGCAATACTATACAAACACACTTAAGCCACATACTGTACATTCAGACGTTGCACACATCATCAAACCCCGGATTGCACAGCGGAATGAAAGCCCATCTGGATGACAAAGCACAAATAAGATCTGGAGCCCTCCTCAGTGAGTTATTGCCCCCCACCACCACCACCACCACCACCACCACCGCCACCTCTCTTTCAGTCCCTTCCATTTGCCCCACCATACACAATTTCATCCCTGGCATCAATTCTCTCCCCGGCGATCCCCGGCGCCACCACTGCACCATAATAAATCTGATCCAGCGCTCCTCAGCCGCTCAAAGCCCACCATAGAGACGGAGCACTTACCAGGACTGTCATGCAGAGAATTCTAATTCAGGCAGCTCCATGTTGCCAAGGAAATTCAAAATGCCTCCGAAAAGCACGGAGGCAGGGGGATGCGGGACTCAAACGCAGGCTACAGATTCGAAACCGGGTGGGGGTGGGTGGGGGTTAGGGGAGGAGGAGGTGGTGGGGAAGAAAGGGGATGTGTGCGAGCGGTGAGAACCCCCCTCCGTCCGTGGGGCATTTGAGAGAAAATGCCTCCGTCCCCTCCAGATGCGCTAAATCCGACAGCACTGATAGGCTGACATGTAAACACACATGCGGCTCTAGCTGGCTCACACGCGCTCACATACATGCTGCACCTAGTGGAGATGGAGAGGGGTGAGAGAGAGAGAGAGAGAGGGATGGAGGGGATGGATGGAGGGAGGGGCAGCTGATGAGCGAGGTGGGAGGAGGAGCTGCAGTGTACTGGGAGAACGGGAGGCAGAGAAGGGGGAGTTGGGAAGAAACGGAAATGTTGTCTGATCACTCCGGCAGCGTCCTCCTCTGATTTTTGTTTACTGTAGTTTTTGCCTATTTATAGAGGCACTGGGAGGATCAGGTTAACTGGGATGCAGGCTGGGAAAACAATTAGTGTGTGGTGTGTGTGTGTGTGTGTGTGGTGATGGGAGAAAAGGAGGTTAGAGGGGGGGCGGGGGAGTAGAAATGAGCAAATAAAGCAGGGGAATGAAGATGAGCAACAACAAAAAAAAAAGTAAGTGCGGTTATGAAGGAGGAGGTGGAGGAGGAGGAGGGAGCGATGAAGATATATGGAGCAAATGAAATTCAATTTCTGCAGCATGCCAACCGTTGGATAAGTGGGGGGGTGGGGGGGTTCTTGCCAGAATTGAGGATTAACGCCACCCGTCACAAAAACTCACCTTTGCCTTGAGAAGGTGAGAAGCAGAGGCTTAGCGGTGCTAATGGGTATGTGGGGCTGGCACATGCATGCTGGCAATGCCAAGGAAGCTCCACCGTCAGGGAGTGTTTATGGGAGATTAGGGGGGGGTTGAGGATTTACTGGAGTGGTGGTGGTGGTGGTGGTGGTGGTGGACATGAAGGGCTCCTGGCCACAGAATGAATGAACTGTGACCAATGTTGTGAGGCTGTCTTAAAAAAAAAAAAAAAAAAAAAAAAAAAAAAAAAAAAAAAAAAAAAAAAAAAACACGCCTCTGATTCCTTTTATTTCTCCATATCAAAGAGATTTATTGTTATTTCATTTTAATTCCTTTAATTTTGATTTTATTCCACGCGCACCTTTTCTACAAGAGTTTTTTTTGGGGGGCACTAAATCTGTAAGACAAACAGCAGTACACAGAGCTGAAGACGTCTCCGCTGTGCCATAAAACACACAGATGGGGGGGCGAAAAAGACTTATTCAGGCTGTTGGAAGAAAAAAGAAAAGAAAGGGGGGAAAGCACTCCTCGCCAATACGGCATAAAAAGATATTTATGGCTCATTTCGCCAACTAGAAGCTAATCTAAAAGAGATGAGTTATGCCTCGGTGCGAGATATAAAACCAGATGAAATGTGAGTGAGTGAGATTTAAATGGATGAAGCCAAGGATAAGGACCGCACGACACGGAGCAGGAGGAATTCATTTCCTTTTTTCATTATGTTTTTTTTTAACGTTCTGAACAGTACCGTGCTCCCACTATGGCCACTTAGAAAAAGATTGGACAGCTGATTCATGACGTTTTCATTTGCATTCAATGGTTGCTATGAATTTTTCGTTTTCCCTGTCAGCGGACGGGGAAACCACGTGATGCAGAAACCTATGAATGATTTGTGACTGGATTGGTTCCTGACAACAGAAAAATACATTGTAATGTGACATAATTCAAAACCAAACTACATAGATATTTGATTATAGAGGGAGGGATTTCTTCATTAGGATGCAGGCACTATTCCCGTAATTGAAATCCACACATTTGCAATAACTTTCCACTAATATGCAGATTCTAGAATAGCAACCAGCACAGAGCTATGAGTTACTTTCTCGGGGTAAGCCAGCCTAATAACGCTGGTCTAGTATGTTGGCAGCACATTTATTCCTTTAAAAGCTTCTCAGGCCCCAAAAAAACGTTGCTCCTGCTTCCGATTAACTTCGGGTGCATTAGTGCGTCTGTCTGCGGCTGTGCTCGGCCGACTGTCCGCCCACAGCATTGATCCACAGTGATCCCTTCATGGGGCTTTTGATGGACAATAAAATATGTATTTCTCCTAATGGTTCAACGTTTCGATGACTGACCATTGGTTAAGCCCCGCCCTCCTTAGCTACTGTTTCTGCACCTGCCTTTTTGTTTGTATGCGGATTACATATCAGGAGTTAATACACAATGTTCTAAAGGAAAAAAAGGTTGCTTTTATTTTAGACAGAGGCTTAATTTGTAGCTGGTAACCTTAAATTTTATCAGCTATTGAGAGAGATTTTAATTGAACTGGATAATTGAGCTTTTTTTTTTTTTTTTGTTCATGTATCCAGCTTACTTGTTTTTATTACAAAAATCATGTAAAAGGTTCTTGAATTTGTACTTAAATGTGCGGAAGGGAGTGTATTTTTTTGGCGACATCAAAATATATCTATCATTTCAGCATATTGTAATCCGCGCCTCTTCTCGGTTCAAGCGTAAGACCTTGACCAATCGCACCTCGTTTCAGATAGAGGCCGCTACAAAGCAACCCACAAAAGGAAGAGGGACTTATTAACAACGGAATCTGACAATATCAGCAAAGCCACGGCGAGGCTAACATTGTATCTCGCTAGATCCACGCATCACAGCGTTTCATCTCAAAGGGGCTGGAGAGGGTTTGCAAAGAAAACATGACAGCACGCGGATCACGGTCGAGGTCAGGATGATGTTTGAAAATGAATGACTACAAGTTACTGTGTGAAGAATGATGCATCCTCACCAGCTGAGGTTTTAAACTATCGCTCTAAACTGCAATTCAAGAACAAGGTTGTTATGGCGTTTTAAAATATTGCTATTTGGACTTTTAACTCTACAAGAGGAAAAAGACTTTCAGGATGAGGACTAGCCGTAAACGCAGCCAGGGTTGCCATAGTGAAGATTTGCTCTTGTGCTTTTAGGCTGAACAAAGTCATAACTTGCTCTTACAGCAGGCGGATCCACACAAACAGCTGGAGAAGTCCAAAGCAACCACTGGCGAGCCTGCTCAGCTATGATTGGACGATATGGATTTTTTTTCCCTTCACTTTACATCTCTCACTTTTATAATGTTCAAAAGTGTCTTGCTTGAGTCAAGGGTCTCATGTGACCCCCCCCCAGTACAGATTTTGGACACTCTTCTGATATCGCTGCACAGCTCAGCTCTGTCTCGGGGGGGGAGGGGCTTGTTGGCAAACGATGAGCTGCTGCTTTCTACAGACTTAATTCACAAACTGAATAGGAATACTGTGTAGGAACACAAAACTGCTGTTGAAGCTTTTAAACATCTGTGCCGGAGCTTTTTAGCTCTCATTTAGCTCTGGGGTTTGTGCCTGAGCAGGTTGACATTAAACTCTCAAATCTCCACCTGCAACAAGAAACAGGCCCTATTATGCTATTTTCCGGGTACATATTTTTATCTCAAGTTACAGTTACAACATGTTTACATACGTTAATGCTCATAATCCTCATAATAATTTTTCTCATCCTGGCTGTCCTGCAGCACCTCTTCTCACCCTCCGTTGTAGCTCCTTCCTCCAGAAAGCAAAGTCTGCTCTGATTGGTCAGCTAGCCCGCTCTGTTGTGATTGGTCAACGTTTCACATTTCAAAAAACTCTTCCTCCAGAGCTTCAGCTCCGTCCCTCTCTTTTGTTGTTTGAGGGCCAAACTAGCCGGAAGGAGTTTTACGTCACTTCCGTAACATTGTGACCTCATAAAGTTAAATTGTGACCTCATAAAGTTACATTATGTCCTCATAAAGTTACGGAAGTGAAGGAGAGAATTCAATGGAGCCGTTTCAGGAGCTCAGGAGCTTCTGAGGGGGAGGGTAACTCCTTTTAGGCGTGGACTTCAGGTTTTACACTCTACGGACCTTTTTACATGTACAAATATATATATAACACACTAAAGAAGAGGGAAAAGGTGGAAAAGCATAATAGGGCCACTTTAAGTAAATAAGGGATTCACTGAAAAAAAGTCTTGCTTCCATACTCGATACTGTTCATTGCAATGTACATATGTACACTACAGCTCAGGAGTTTGGGGTTACCTGTTATATTGATATTATTCTTCTTTTCTAGGACTGTTTTTAAAAGAAACAAAAAGTGTATATATATATATATATATATATATATATATATATATATTCAGACACCTAATGTATTACTTTTATTTGTTTATATTCGAAAGAAGAAGTTTAGACGAAGTGGCATGATGGAAGAATGCTGTTCTAACCATATTTTCATGCATTCATTTTTCATGCAAAAGCGACCCTCCATCATTATTGAACCACAACGGTGCTTGCAACTAGACGCTGAATTTATTTGGGAGCTGTTTCTCTCTGGGCGCTCTGCAGTCGACTCAGTGGTTAGATTGAAGAGAGTTAAACTGTTATTTGTCACTTCATATTATGTTTAGCTCGGTGCTAACGCTACTTTAACCCTCTATTGTGATGATTTAAGAATAGCTTTGCTCAAGCAACACACCTGATAATATTCCAGCTTGTTATAGACATAATTGTGTACTTGATACTGAGACAGAAAATTCTTTCTTCTTTGTTCCCTTCCATTTGTGAGTCTGGTTGAACCTTTGACAGTTTTTTGTTCTCCATGGAAAAAACACGAGTTATTTTGCAAACCTTTCATACAAATTAACATATATTTGTAAAAAAGACTTTATACAAACTAAAAGCGTAACCCCAAACTTTTGAGCGGCAGAATAAATATATATGCTATATATATATATATTGACAAAATCTGTTCTTACTGCTGCTCTCTCCAAATCATTTAATACAATGTTGACAACCTGCTGCACTCACAGGATGTTTATAATGGTGCTTTTAATTTGGTAGTAACACTGGGCTGTGTCTTCACATGTGGACACTTGCCACTACTGTACATTACGAATTCATGATCTGTTAAGTGGCGAAATACATGGCACGCTGTGAAGCTACAACCTGGAAGGCTCCTTTCACCTCTCAGCCACCTCCTCCAAATGTCCCAATAGCTTGAAGATACACTTATGCTCCCTGATTTATTCATTTTGTCTCCCAGTACACTGTTGAGTCCATTTATTTTCACCCTTTAGTGGCTATAATAGCTTGGACTATCTTGTAAACAGATTTCAGCGTGGAGGAAAAAGTGTTTTTACGGCCTTGCCCTGTCGTCTGCTGTTAGTATTACTGACATTAACTGCTGAGGTAGTTTATAATTTTATACCAATCGCTGCAAATAGGTCAGTGTGAGATAATTTATTCTGCATCTAGCCAGTTATCCACAGAAGTACCCTGTCAAGGGGCCACTAAATACTTGGTTGGTGTTTAGGGTAGATTTTTTTCCTTTGAGTCTGATCAGTGAGGATTTCACACCAAACTGTGATGTTTATGTGTTGTTTTTTCACGCCTGGTGTTACAACTGGTATTATATTTCTCCCAGGCTGTAGCTAACATGTGGCTTCCACAAAATACACACAGCAGCTTCCCCCATAAGTCTGTCTCTGCAGGATAAAACTGCTGCAGCCCCACGAAGAACCAAGTCATTCGGGGCAGTGCGAGTGGTCAGCTGTAAACAGGCTTTCTGCTGTTTGCGCTCAGCACTCCACGTAGAAAGCCTGAAGCGCATAAAGAGCTATTCTGTCTCATTTATGTCAAGTTCAATCATGGTGATGAGGAAGAGGTGGCACACGAGTTAAACGCAGTTAAACCTAGAGCTCTAGAAATCTGAAGAAGGGTCCTATTTTCATAGCTCCAAATCGGTTTTCTTGTTTGTGTAAAAACAGAGCTATGAAAAACTAATTATTACGCACAAGATGCATCAATGAAAAGTTATCAAGAAAAACACACTTAGAGGGCTGCAGCAGGTTTATTTACCTCTATCATTGATTGAAGGAACTGAAACATCAAAGGCTGTTTCTCCAGCTTAATGAGAGTAAGTCTGAGTTTGTCATATTTGGCCTCCCAGACTTCATCATCACCATCATTAAAAACCTTGTCAAGATCTGGGGTTAAATTTTGACGCAATCCAAGCTTTGATAAGCAAATTCAATGAGTAGTTACTTCTTATATCTCCCTTTATTGGATCTCAACCATAGAATTTAAATAAAAGGACATCACCCGTTGGTCTGTGGACTACAGTTTTGAAGCCTTCAGTTTGGCATTTTGGCCGTGGCCATCTTGTTTTTTGGAACCAGGTGACCAACACCAGTTCTGAAAAGTGAATTGCCTTAAACTTGCATTCTCTCTACTGACCATCAGGGGGCGACTCCTCTGGTTGCAAAACGAAGTCCAGTTGTATAGAAGTCTATGAGAAAATGACTCTACTTCTCTCTTGATTTATTCCCTCAGTAAACATTGTAAACACGAGTTTATGGTCTCAATCTCTAGTTTCAAGTCTTTTTCAATTCAGCATGAAATGTTCATTTAGTTAAGATGAAAACAAGGCCACGGCAGAGGCAGTTACCATAAGTATAACGAACGCTGAGTCAGAAGCTAATGCTAGCACTAGCTAGCTGGCTTGTTTATCAAGGTGCATCCTTAATTCACTTTAACTGTCATATTATTTGGAATGCTAATTTTGGCAAGCGAAAAACAGGCTAGTGTACTCAACGGAAAAACTGAACGACTATTTCGAGTGCCTCTTAATACAATGTTCGCTGGCTGTGATATATAGAGGCCACACTATAATTTAAATGGGTGAGTTGTATAAAAACTCACCCCCTGTTCGGCTGTCATTGAAAAACCTTTTTTATTTTCTTCCTGCTGTTAAGTTGAGCACTTTAAGATGGGGGTCTATGGGGATTGTAAAGCATTCGGAGCCAGCCTCAGAAGGCTAATGGAGGAAATTGCACTTTTTGGGGTTTCTGTTTTGGCTTCATATTTCAGCAGACGAAGTAACTGCTTGCTATTAATTGGTCTCTGCTGTCCCATCTGCACCTAATCGTCCAAAATGCTGCTGCGAAAATTCTTCCTGGCACCAAAAGAGACAAAAAGAGACAACTGTCTCCTGTGCTGCGTCTCTTCACCGGCTTCCAGTGTGTCAAAAAGATGTTGAACTTTAAGATCTTGATGTCATTTTTTTTAAGCACTCAATGGGGCCTTTTATCTCTTAACCTGTTAAATCATTTAGTTGTCTTATAGCTGCTGCTTGTTTCTTGGGTGTTTGGCATAAAAGTGAGCAAAACTGAGACGTCCCAAACTGAAACTAAACGGGTACGTAGGGCGTCATAGTTTGAAGCTTGGGACCGAGCTGCCGTATTTGACCCATTGGGGCGAGACTGCGTTGTTATTGCACAGAAACACTTAACGATTCGAGGTGAAATCCAACAGCTGATTGAGTCGACACGTTGTTGACCTGTTGTTTTGAACCTCACGAAGTCACGTTTCCACACAGAGACGAGCGCGCTGTCTAATTAGTGAAAATCCAGGAGAAATAAAATCACTCGCATGTAACAGCACTTCAGTGCCGAGCTGTAAAGTAGGTGAACAGAGTGTGTGTGTGAGAGAGAGTGTGTGTGTGTGTGAGAGACAATCACTCCTTAACATAGTGAAGGCACAGTTAACATAGTGAAGGCACAGTTTTATTGGGTTTTTTTTTTGTTCTTGTGGTGGATAAACAGAGTCATAGCACAGAAACACACACACACAGAAGGACAGCCCTCACAATACTTTTTCTGTATTTAGGTAAAGAAAAATGCTTTACAGCAGTGGATTATACTCAATTATTTAGTTTTTGACAGATGGTGACTAAGAATGTGTGAAGCATGGCATCGGTGCAGCTGGATCAAAAAGACAACGGATGATTGGCAGCCAGTTATGCATGCAGTAATATCTGTCTTATATAATATATATAATAATATCAGTCTTTAATTAGCTGCATCTCAAGACAATCACACAGCATTGATCATTAGAGTGCTTCACTGAAGTGTTAAGTACGGACGGGCGGGATGGATAATATCAAAATGGTATTTATGTTTCAATTATACATTCACGGTCTGTTGTCTTTGTAAAGGCAGCGGGACATTTTTAAAGACCATTTGTCCGCTCAGATGGACACATTTGTCCCCAGAAGAGCTGTGAAATATATATTTGATGAGAGAGTTGTGACAAAGGGTTTGACGGTGAGTGTGACTGGCATGATATTGTTTGGTTGGGATAAATTGTTGAAAGAGGTCACACAGAGTTTCAGTGTAGAGCCTTCTAGTGTGACAAATGGTTAGATTGAAGTCCAGCTAGTCAGAGCGCCTTCTAGTGGGCTGCACTTATTGGGGGGTACTGACAAATGCTCTGGTTTATGCTTTAAGATGCTTGTTTAAGAAAGGAGATGGCACTTATGACTTCTGGTGACTAGTAGTTCTCTTGAATACCTATGTTTTCGCTTTGGATAAAAGCGTCTCTAAATGACTGTAATGTAATGATTGAATACAAAAGTTGAATGTTTTGGCAATATACAAAGCTACATATGTTTCTATCTACATGTGCTCAAAAATGAACATAATTAAAACATCAATTTAAAATTTGCTAGCTAACGTTCCAATGGATTAGTGGTGTAACCAGGCGGCAACCTTCGATTCTGCTGAGTGGAGCCAATTCAGAAGTGTTTTAAAACTTGCATTCTTTCTAATGGCCATCAGGGGGCGACTCCTCTGGTTGTATAGAAGTCTATGAGAAAATGACTCTACTTCTCTCTTGATTTATTCCCTCAGTAAACATTGTAAACATGAGTTTATGGTCTCAATCTCTAGTTTCAAGTCTTCTTCAATACAGCATGATGTTCATTTAGTAAATGATGCTCCATTTAGAGTCAAACAGACCATAAAGCAGAGTATGCTTAAGGGCGGGCTTACTGTGATTGACAGGTTGTTGCCGCTACCCGGAACAGTATACGGCGTCTCTACCTCACTCCTCCCTTTTCCAGATATGGTATCTTCCGTTCATTGGTTGCCAAAAAAGACAACATGGCGATGGCAAAATTGTTGAACTAGATCCTTCAAAAAGACAGTCAACAAACCAATTGTTGACTTGGCAACTTCCACTTCTCATTGACAGTCTATGGGTGAAACAGATTGAAGTTCAATCTTGATCCTCACAGATCCCCCCCCCCCCCCCCACCCCAGCCAACATATTTCAAACGATAAGACGATAAAAGGTTGTGGAACGGTTACTAGACTCTAGTCTACAGCACACAAAGACACGTGAGCATTTTTACCCTTGAAATGATTTCCCATCATTCTGCCTTTTTTTTTTTTTCTTCAATTCATAACCATAATAAAATATACTGTGACTCACTGAGTCATAATAGAATATATCGTGAATCACTGAGTCATATTAATTAAAAAATGTGACTCATGCATAATGTGTATCACAAGAGCCACGGATGAATTTGTCCAAATGGCATGTACAATGCAGAATTCATATCTTCTTGGAGGTTACAAATCAACCACATAATCCAAACCACCTTGTGTGGTACTACTACTAAATCCACATCTAAACACTGTTGCTTTAAATTTGCAAATATATTTCTGTATTTGGTCAATATGTTAATATGTGTTGCAGTGAAAGGTCTGCTTACACAAGCACAAATATAAATGTGAGCAAAGCTTTAATTTAATTGGTCCAACAATCACTTACTGGGTCTTAAACCCCTCATCTGTGGTGCAAAAATACAATTTGGAGGGCACATTTGTTTGCAGAACTCATGAGTAGCTCACTTGTTGCCCAAAACATATAAAAGAGCACCACCATGTGGATCAGAGCCGTAATGACAAGTGTTCAATCCAAAATATTCAGTATTTCTGTATTCATACTTTTTCTTGGGGGAACAATCTCTACAGCATTTTGGTGCTTTTGTTTTTTTTTAAATAAGTCCATTTATCTGCAGCTGCTTGCCAAAAATCTTGAACATATTATACGTTATATATTATGAACATATTATTGTTTACAACCACATTGTTCACATTTTCATTATTCACTGGATAGCAGCAGCAGTGCTCTCATTAGTTATCATTTGAATCACTCACACCAGCTGCACAGCCAGCTGACACAGACACAAGTCCACTTCGATGCCTGCTAATATCTTCACATGCAGCTGAAAAATATTTTTTGCAAGGACACGTGCAGTTTTTATCGAAGCATTAAAAACCCCTCAGAAGAGGAAAAAAGAAAATCAGACAGCTTCCTCTGTCTTGATGCTGACTGCGCTGGGAGCATGTCAAAGAACAGCCCATGTGTGCGCTACTTGAGCATGACATATCTGCTGAAGATGTTTTTTTTTCTTCGTTTCCCATTTTCTGCTGCAGTGAGGGAATGCGAAGAAGACAGAGAACACCTGTCCCTGAAATTAGGGGAGAATGCCAGCGAGCACAGGGCGGCCTGTGTTCACGGTGTGTATAATTGTGTAAGCTGTGAACCGCGTCCACCTTCCATGCTCAGCAGTCATGTACCATTTCCTGTGACCTTGGTTTTACATGAAGGAGTCTAAAAGCCTTTTGTGTATATTTTCAGTAATTTCACTCCCCAGTTTCAGGATGTATTATGTGTATTTGTGCCCTTCGATTCTCCTACGTTTAAATAAATGATGTTTCTCACACACATGAAGGTTTTTTTCTAAAGCTGAAAACACCCCCTTATCTCTTTATACCATTTAGTCTTCGGAATTATTTTCTCATATTATTGAAAGTCAATGAGTCAAGATATGGCCATTGTTTTTCTAATTGAACATATATGACGTGTTTGTGTGTGTGTGTGTGTGTGTGTGAGTAAATATATATTTACTCAAATAGATACATTTATTGTTTAATTTAGTAATTTCATAATGAATTAACAAATTAAGTAAAACAAGAAATAGTTAATCTCCTAAAGCAGAGACAAATGTACTCAGCTATAAAGTTAGTATACAAACAGTATTTATATTTACACATTTGTACACGTGAATACTGAAGGTCATTCTTTGGTTGACTCCATTCCATAAAAATATTTCTTCAACACACCAAAAGAAAACAAGTTTACAGTCTAAAAGTGTTCTTTTCTTATAGTTCAATGTTGTCAGTGCTTTCACTGTGTTACTCAGTATCAGTCCATGGCCGTGTGTGCTCAATGTAACTTTATCATGAAACACAATGCAACTGTAGTGTACGGTGAGTGGACAAAGTAACAGAAAAAGAATACCGTCTGACAACAAAGGCTTTAGAAAACCCCTCTTAGTTTTGCTGTGATACCAATTTGAACTGTTTATGAAAGGAGAGGAGGAGGAGCTGGCATATTCTGGCCTCAAAACACATGATATGCTGTTGATGGTACATGCGTATTTTAAACCTCTGCATATGAAGAAATATTAAGAGTCTCTGGTGCAGTGGGACGTACGGCTCTGCTTTACCGTATTTCTCTTTGCTCCAAAGCGTCACACCAAGTATAAAGTTTTTGGATTGGAGATCAGCATCCTGGTACTCGTTTGAATAAGAGATTCATATCATTCTTTTATTTTTTCACAATCCATGCTCTTATCTCGCTGCTTTTTTTGTGTCAGTTTTTTTAAGACTGTTACTGAACAGTACAACCAGACTTATTCCACCCATTTAAATAAAATATAGCCCTTTTAATTTAACAAAATTCCGTTCTCAAATGCAAGTTAAAGTTTCTTTAAAGTTTTTTTTTTTTTTTTTTTTTTTTTTTTTTTTTTTTTTTTTTATGTATCACTATCATTTTGAAATCCACATAAACAACTCTACACGTTGGCTCAAGTTTGTTCCACCACACGTCACTTATCTAAAAAGGAAAACATGTCACTTTTAAAGTTGGAAAAACCAGGAGCAAATGACGAGTTGAGTTTTTATTAGGCCGGCGTGTTAACTGCATGCCAAATTAATCAGAACGCACATGGCAAAATGGCCTCCTAAGTCACCATATAACCAGTTACTGACAAGCAATGTAGCATTTAAATGGTGATTTAACATCCCGATCTGTTTTGACCGGGTATACTTTGGTCTAGCTACACCAAAAAAAAATCAAAAATAAGGAAATAAGGTCAGCAGGTTAGCGCATTGTTCATGACTGATCCTGTTATTAACCGGTACCAGCAACCTTATCATCACTTCACCTCTCTCTCCTCTGCTGTGCTCTATTTTTAATAGAGCACAGCATTTTTTTAAGTAGAGATAGCAAGTTTATTGTGTCGTTTGGGGAAATTATTTTGTAGCAGCGGCGCTAATAATTCAGCAGCAGCGCTACACCGCAGTACGCAGGGGAAACACTGGAGCCGTATACTGGAGCTGATAGGATGTGCATTGTAGCAAGATATTAATGATCTCACTGTAAAGGCAGAACGTGGAGACTTTTTTATTGTTCATTATCTATAATTGTCACATCACACACCCCTAGTTTGCATACAGTTTCTATAGCGGGCTTTATCATCTCTGAATAAGGGAAATAAAAAACAACAGAAACTGACATATAGAGGCAAGAAGAAGGTCAGTGTCAGAATCATATATTAACCAGAGAGAAGGAGCATTTTTTTTACTAATTGCATGTAATTATATTTTCTTTATTTGTATTAGTCAAACATTTATAGACAGCTGCACTCTGTTACCATGGTAAAGAGTATAGAAGAGCAAGTGTTTAAGGCATTTCACACATTAACGCTCTTACGCATCTGTTCATTACATTACATTACAGTCATTTAGCAGACGCTTTTCTCCAAAGCGACTTACAGTCAGTAGTATATTACATATCATTCACCCATTCACACACTGATGACAGGCTACCATGCAAGGTGCCACCATCAGACTCTAACTAACATTCATTCACATCCAGTCCACACCGATGGCAAGCCTTCGGGAGCAACTTGGGTTAAGTATCTTGCCCAAGGACACATCGACTGACGAAGCCGGGTATCGAACCACCGATCCTCTGATTGGAGAACTACCTTGCTCTCCACTACGCCACAGCCGCCGTACAGTCTTATACCAGCTGTAAGAAAATAAGATTGTTATCTGAACACTAAATGAAAAAATGAAATATATCTGGGTGTTATAGTAAACCATAAAAATCTTCTGGAAATCTCATATAAAATACATATGAGCAAAGTTGGCAAGGAAGTTTGGGGAAAAACTAGTCTGACAGTCTGAATTGTTCACTGGTATTACAGTGTCTTACTTACTGTGTGGATAAATTGGGCAAAAACTACAAAAGCACCCTACATTCATTATGCAAACGATAAAAAAAAAAGATGTCGGATATCGATTAACACTGTTTTTTAAATTCACACGTGTTGAAATTCAAGGAATCTGCTGGAATTCAAGACTCCTCAGACAACGTACGAAGCGATACATAATTTACTCCTTCGTAATATTCAGAAGATGTTCTTGGACAGCGAGAGAGGGGGGTTGTAGCTTAGGGGCAACATTGCATTTGAAACAATTTCGCACCGATTTAAAGCATGTGTGTATCAATTGTATGGGGTGACTTTGTGGAATCGACTGGAGGAAGGATACAAAAAAAAGTGAAAATATGAGACAGTTTAGAAAGATGTGAGGTACAGAAATGAGGAAGGGGAATGGAATATACACAGATGATGATATTGTAGTGAGTCATTTTCTTTTCCTTTCACAGTCTTGATTTTTTTTATTGTTGATTAAGTACGACAAAGATGAACATCGTCGTTTTGGATCAACGTGTTATGCTTTTTAACATATTCTTCTTCTTTCTTTCCTTCCCGTTAGGGTTCACCTCGGCAGATCTTCTACTACCACCTCGTTGAAAACCTGGGCCTGTTACGGTGAGGAAATCTTATTTTATGCTCTTCATGTATTTGACATTCTTAGTCGACCAACAGACAAACAATTTTGTCGTCGAATCAATTAGTTGATTTAATCATCAGATCTGTAAAAAGAGTTTCTTCAGAAAGAAAATATGTGTAAAAAAAAAAAAAAGAGCACCATGGTCTTTACCAAAGGTCTGGTAAATACATTAAGCTCCATGATTAAAGTCTCAGTGGGGTTACTGACTAATTACAGCATAAACCTCTCACTCTACAAAGACCGCTTACCATATAGAATGGTGCAGTTTGAGGAAAACGCGCCCCGCACACTCTACAAAGAACCGGCTCGTGATCCATGAGCTGAACGCAGATTTAAACAAAAGTTGAGTGTTTTGATGAAGCAGGCAGGACTGTTGACTCTTTCCCCCCCCTTTTTCTGTCCACTTAGTCTGAACAAAGAGCTTTAGTAATGCCTCCATCACTCCTAAAGAGCGCGGCTGATGTAAAGCTCTCACACCACCATCAGTAGCTGACGCCCGCTGAATTACATGACAGCTGCTCCGGGCTGCTTGCTCTCAGTATTTCTCTCCCCAACACCGGCTCCAGAGACCTGCCTCCCTTCAGAACAGTTCAGTTATGTGGGACCCCGAAGGGGCCCGAGCCCAAATTTAGTTGGACCTGTCACAGCCACACAGTGGCAGGTTGGCAGAGCCATGCTGGAGTGTCCTCTGCAGCGCTTTAATAGGGATTTCAGGTTACATCCCTCTGGCGCAACACCAAGTAGAACAGGGTGAGAAGCTAGTTACCCACGCTATGAATACACTTAGTTTTTTATGCAAAATAATCAGGTTGTTACACAAATGGATGGTGAAAGTTGTGTGTTGGTTTATGCATCATGTGTGCTTTTGTTTATGTGTCATATGAACGGTAGGTGCAAGGCGAATTTGTCCAATTCTGACAAGTTGATTTGAATGCAAATGGTGGAAATGTCATGCAGCAACATACAGGCATTTACATTTATTCATGTCATGCAGCAACATACAGGCATTTACATTTATTCATGTCATTCGTTCAGCTCTACATGCATTGTCTAGTCACAATGCGGTAGAGAGCATCCTGACAGCACATGACAATGCTCTAAATTCATATGTTATTTTTTTTTCTGTTAGTTTTTCATGATTTGTTGTCTTGGTGTCCAGTTGAACCAACCTGCAGAGGACTGGCTCAATCAGGTTCATATTTTTCACTTGTTGACTGCATTTTAATGAGCTTTTATTACAGATACATGGATATAATATAAAAAAAAAAGAAAATTGTACATTTTAAAAACCTCATAAAAGCAGTGGGAATGGTATTACATTACTGCTTTGCAAAGTCAAAATAATATTTAAAATGACAGTTGAATACTATCAGACAGGTAAAAGCACAGATAATGAATTAATAGGTGAATTACATTTGTCACAGGCTTACATACATAGACAGACAATCATCATAATCATATTCACACCCACAGGCACATTTTAAAGTAACTAATCCTCTATTAAAAAAGAAAAATTGTGTTTAAAGCAAAATCTGCTACACATATCAAAAGTTCTCATCAAAGTGAAAGTTCTCCCTCACTCTGATATTGATATAATAACCCAGAAGCAGCATTTCTGTTTTTGTCACTGGTCCAGGTGGCACTGAGTCTAACTACTCAATGTACTTGTTCATCATTTATAATGAGATTATATATTTTGAATGCATCACCATGATCTGCATAGTAACCTCTTATCCACATCATTAGCTCGAGATAATGGATGGAATTGAAAAGGACTAATAGCATCTAATTAAAATGGTATAAAGTACTGATAGAAGTTGGACTCAAGTTTAGTGCTTGGCAGCGTTTCACCTTTTTGGCAGATATGGACGGAGCATATTGCATACTATTATGAGAGTGTATGGGGAAAGTAAGATGATTGACATTCACACATTAGCTTTACTATTTCACTACCATTAGCAGCTGATAGTCATTTTACACCCACAACAATAATGATATATTAGAAGGCTTTCAAATCAGGGACCGGGGCCTGGATCCAAGAACACTTGACCCCTAAGGCCAGTTCGTCATGCAAATGTGTGAAAGTTGTGTACTGTGAACATTGTGTACTTTAAACATTGTGTAAGTGCTGGTCAATCCGTGGTGAAAAGGTGGTTTTGAGTATCGTTCATGACTCGGGAAGGTGTCAAACCAACTTTTTGAACTGCACGATTATAGATGATTAAGAATGAACGCAGGAGAGAGGGTCATTCTTTGTATATTTTCTAAAAGTCGACTCCATGTATGGGCCTAGGATCTTACAAGTGGCGCACTTTCCAACACTGCAGCAACAACATAAACGTATATGGCATGTAGATGATGACGTAGAAGTACACGTAGAAGTGTACTCGGTTACTCAACAACTGCTAATGTGAAAGCCAAGCGACCAGGAAGTGGAGCTGAGGGTGCGGGGCAATCGTACTCGGGTATGTATCAATCCTACCTAATATGAAAACCTCCCCAAGGCCTTCACAAACCAGGGAGGTGAGGAATAAACAACGCTAAAATGCGATATATTCATATCGGCAGATATGCAAATTTGTGCAACGCTTTTGTTAATAAAAGGTTAAAAAATATTTGCGCAGACAGCGGAGCACCTACCAGGATCCTATTGATCCAGAGCAGCATCTGACAGTCTGTCTAAGGTGAATTGTTGTATAACTAAACTACTGTAAGCTTTAATTGAGTTTTATTGTTGTAAGTCATGTCTAGGGCTTTTATTGTGAAAGATAAGAATGGATGAGGTAGATCTAGTGTATATTATCTTTGTCAAGGTATTGGTAATAAAGTTTTCCCCCATGTTGTTGTACTCTATAGTGTACATTCTGAACATGTCCGTTTCGCACAACGTGATTGGTTGACGCCTTTATTCGAGGTACGAAAGCTCAGAAAAATCGACCATTTTAACCCCAAAAATGTCACCTTTTTCTATGTGTGATATTCACGCCCTGTTTGAAAGTACTCACGACCAAAACAAAAGTTAGAAAAATATAGTAATATTGGAATTGATGAGGTGTATGAAGGCCTTCAGACTGCACATCGTATTGAAACGTAGCACAGGTTGGTGTAATCGCTCACTCAGAAGTGAGCCGTCCTGGTCCCGGTGGTATTTGTCTCTCTCTCTCTCTCTCCGCTCGTCTTTGAAGAATCTCTCTCCAGTAGAAACACTCTGCACTGTCATCGACGACAGGATCTGACAAAAACAATTACGAGTTAACGTCACTCGGTTTGCACCGGTTGTAACCATTGGCTCCCGTCAGCCGAGTCTTTATCTTCCTGACTTGCCTGGCAGCTGCAGTTTGTCAGTCTTTATCATTGTGCCGAGCGCTGCACCTGGCTCAGAGATGCTCCGATAGAAACCTGCAACGTGTTTACGTCCTCCTGGCCGGCTCGTCCTGTGTCTGTCTGACTGGATGTCTGAGCTCCACCCTTTTAATCCTGTTAAAACAGCTGAACAGTTTTATTTACTCTTCTTCAGACTTCACTATGCATGGATGGATCAAGTGTAATCCAAACAAGTCCTGTAGTAGTATAGCAATATATGTTTTTTTATTACACACAGTTGACATTTGACATCTCAATCCTCTTAATAGCATCAGATGCGTGATTCCATTGTTTTTTATAATCTATTCTTTTTCTCCTGGTGAACATTACATTACAGTCATTTAGCAGACGCTTTTATCCAAAGCGACTTACAATCAGTAGTATATTACATATCATTCACCCATTCACACACTGATGACAGGCTACCATGCAAGGTGCCACCATCAGACTCTAACTAACATTCATCATCCAGTCCACACCGATGGCAAGCCTTCGGGAGCAACTTGGGGTTAAGTGTCTTGCCCAAGGACACATCGACTGCCGAAGCCGGGTATTGAACCACCGACCCTCTGATTGGAGAACTACCTTGCTCTCCACTACGCCACAGCTGCCCATTAACTATTGATTTTCACACACACAAATAAATGTTAGTTCTTGGCCTTTGCTTGGATTAGTAAAAAAAAACAAGTTACGTAATTTTTATATATTTTAAACTGATGAGAAAGGGGGGTAAGCGTCTCACACTGAATGTATACTAGTGCTTCATTTAAATTGATAATGTTAGAAAAATAAAAAACAAGTTCCCTTTTTGTAATGTTGAGGTCTAGAGAAAAAATATCAACCTTTTTAAGAAATGATATAGAAACAAAAATGAACTTCAAACATTTGAGCTTCATACTATAAAGCCTGTGTCCCTGCAGGTGGTGCTTTCAGCATAACAACATCAGCACACTGTTAATACTCCGTCTCTGCAGCAGTTTGTTTATCCAGGTCATGCAGCAGCTGTGCAACAGAAGCATCTATGCACGATCCTAAAGACGCCTCACTACCTATTTAAAAGGGTTCAGCAGTTTCAGAGTAAAAACAAACCAAAACCAATATCAATAAAAATGCACAACCTGATATATCTTTGGTGACATTTTATTTAAAAGGAGTATTCTTTCACCCGGCTCGTAGCTTTACTGCATCTTGTGGTTTTTATCTCACCACAGTGAAATACTGTTGCCGTGGTCAGTCGAGACACACCGCTTGCAATTTTATGAGCGACCTGAAGATGGAAGTAAAAATCCACCAGTGAGTTTAGAGAGCAGGCTGCCTCTTGAGTTATGAGCATTGTTAATCCTTTCACCTCAGAGTACTCAGTTTGTATTTTTGTAGTAGTTCACAATTTCCTCCCCTCTAGAGTAGTGTATTAAGGACACCCGCCCATGTGATGGCACCATAACAATTACTCTGAAAGAATGAGTGGTTGAGTCATTTATTTTTTGGGGCCCATGTGATAGTTCTTTCAAGAGGGACACCTCATTTCAGCTCGAATCAATATTATATGCATTCACAAATTCAATCTCTCACAATTTTCCGTCTATGGAACTATTCCAAATTGTAATTTGTAATGTGACTGATGAGAATCTTGGCGTCTGTTTTCTTTTCACATTTTGAAATTGAAACTGCAAGTTAATGTTATAATATGGCATAATAAGCAAATTGAAAAGCCAGTATCCACAGGAAATGCAAGGATTTCAGGTATTTTGATGGATGCAATACATATTTTAAGGTAAACGGTTACAAAGATTGTTTTTTTGGGGGGAAACCTTGTGTATTTCCTCTCCTGCCATCTTTCATATAGGCTATAACGGCAGAACTGTGGTCCTCACAAACAGTAATTCACCTATATATCTCGTGGGTTCATCCTGTAAAGGCCACATCGACTCCAAGCGGGAGCAGGAGCGGATCAAATGCTGGGAATCTGTCTCAGAAATGGCCATATAATGGTGCAAAAACCAATCGGAACACGGAACACACAGATGTCCGAGTGCGAAACCCTGGGGGTGGCCACATGGCAAAGCTGCTGACGCTACAGAAACTAGGAATCTATGTTTATAGATCGGCAAATAAATAGATTCTTTGCCCGGAGCTATGACACGTACAGCACAGGAACCATCAAGTTACTGTGCAATCTTTGTCTCCTTATCAAGGCCAGGAGACACGGAATGGGAGGATATTGGAAATCTGCCAGTTTTTATACCTCAGTGGAACAATGAAACCACGTCAAGGTTGTTAAACATTTAGTGTTTCACCATCTTGTTGGTCTTGACATTGTTGGATTACGAACTATGTTGCTGACCTGAGGCAGTCCAATGCAAACGTGTTTTGAGCTTGGCCAAAATGATAATCATGATTGTTTTATCAAAATTGAGAGCAAAACCATTTATCTAGAATATTCTTTGATTTTAGAGGAAGACAAAGTCATCGCACAAACAGAGCACTCCTTTCACTTCCACGTTGTGCTACATTCCAGCTAATGACTACATCTTTGCATCAAAATGAATGTTCTTCGTCACCTGAATTCAGCGCATTACACAGTTTATTACTCTTCTATTCTGGACCGCAACGGCAAAACATTCATCACAGGCTGCCGCATGACAGCTTCCCAAAAAAGTGAAGCAACATCTCGAAAGCCCTCCCGTTAGCTGGCTGTTAGGAAGCGCTTGATTACATATGCATCAGAGTTTACTACGAGCAGAACAGTCATTTAATATCGTTTTCATTTAAAGGGAATCTGCACAGTTAAATATATTTTTGAAACGATAAACTCAATGATATGAGTGTACTGTGATGAAACACATCACAGCTGGTGTTTGTATTTACACCTCTTACAGTAACCACTGTGTAGCATTACAATCACAGAACAGCACAAGCTTCTTCTCTCCTTCCTGTGGAACGGAAATGAACCTATCAGCATATTAGAGAATCTGGTGAATTCGTGTTAATGACTGATTATCTGGAGATAGCAATGTGCTTTCCTACGCCGTGACAAGAGCATTGAGTGGTTTTAATTTCAGCGACTGTAGAGTTAACTAGCTAAAGTTATCTTGCTAATTCCGCCATGTTTACAGCACAATGGCGTCTAGCTTCCTCCTCGCCGCTAGTAGATTACATGGCGAGTTGGCCCCCACTCTCCTCCAGCAGTAGTCTCCCAGCGGTGGGGAGAGAGTTGGAGGGGTCACAGGGTCTAGTACTTGTCCCATTATGGTCTGAAAAACAATACATTTTTCATATTCTGTGCCTCATTTCATACCGCTATTTACCAGCTAGTCGAGCGGGTCGATTTGTTGACGCTGCAAATGCCCTGTCAACAAATGCAGATTGTTGGACTTTGGCTCAGTCCTCGGGGTGAAGTTACACTCTAAGTGTGGCAAGCCAAAATTGTGATCGAAACATTAAAAATTCAACTAGTTTTGCAGCCCCAAGCTCGTCTCATCTACGATTGACAAATTGATCTTGTAAGTGAATGGTACTGTTGATAAAGTTTGGATCTATATTATCTCTTCCAGTATCCTATGTGTCCCTCCTCCTACGCATGTGAAACACTTCCACATGCAGGATATATATTATATTCTCTGTGTCCTTATCCAGCCACTCTCTATCGAAATGATCCCTCCTCAATTACAAGAATATTTGTTGCATAAGCTTTCCTTATATATTTTGGCCACACCACTTCCACTCCTAAAAATGAGATGCATGCAATGTTGCTGATGTAGGACTTTGAGCTTATTCTGCTGTGAGTAGCTCTTAGAAAAAAATGATCAACTAAAGCTCCAAAAGGTAAAGTATAATCAGCACTGAATTACACTTAATTATACATAATTAACTCAATTAATAATAGTCTTCTTATAACAATCACATGGGTGAGTCATTTGCAGAAATTGTGAGCCGTTAAGCAGTTTTTTTGCCTTTCACCCAGAGGATTCTGGGTAAGTAGCTCACTGGCTAACGAGCGCACAGAATCACAATAAACCGAGGCGCAGTCTCGTACAAAATGCCCGTCTCCAGTGGCGGCATCACCATGGTTTGAGGCCAAGGCTCTGCTCTGGGGGTCGTGCTGGAACATTACAATGCATTGGAGTGAACAAAGCTCCCACTACAATGACTGGGGTTGTCCTTGCTGGCTTGGATTGCCTGTAGTGTGTCATTAAACTCATACAGATCTGCTCTGCCACTTAACATCGATGTCCTGTCGATGTCTCCCTGCGGGACGTGGGTGTCCTGGCGTCTTTCTGCAGCTCTGCGTGGGTGTCCTGCCAGTTTGCTGGCTTTCAATGTGGGCGTCCTGGCATGTCGCCTCTGATTGTGGGTGTCCTGCTACTGACTTTGGTTCTTCTACCCTTGGTCAGATGGCCATAGTCTAGCAATTCTGCAGATATAACCACTGATGTGATGGGACTGTAGCTTCACAGTTAAAAGGCTTATGATGTTGATCACATTTGCACTGGTTTCAAAGTGAATACCACCATCATTTGCATTTTGGAATATCTTCATGCATCATGTCAAATGTCAATTCTAAGAGCTGTAGTGAAACCACATTATCAGTGAAGTGTTCTCAACTTCCCCCTGAGCAATTTGAAATTGAAAATGCATTTAGCAGTCTTTTGTCTCTCGAGGTTTTGTTTAAATTAAAGTTATTCAAGGTTGAAAAGTTAAAAGTTCAGTAGATGCCTTCGCTGCATCTACTAAACTTTGAAATGTATTCTGTTTATGAGTAAACAGAATCAGTGCGTGTGACAAAAAATAAAAAGTTATATTGTGAAAGTGAGGTTGAAGTGCGTATGCTAAATATTTAAAAATAAATTCTATGCATTTCAAAAAATATGTAATGCCGTTTTTAGAATCTGGTCCATCATTCTAGACACCAAGAGGTCAGAACTCATTGTGTTTGTGTCTTCATAAGTTAAATACATAATTCATTGCTCACTTTATGTCCATTACCTACTTTAACTGATTCGGTTCCTTTTGATATTAATTGTACATGCATTTAAAAAAAGTTTTTTTGGGCTCCTCAGCAGCTGCAACACATTACCGTCCAAATTAAAACCGTCTAGTTGACATAATTGCATTGTTGCGGTTGTTGCGTTACATCTGAACAGATGTTTCACATGTGTTCGTTCCTACCTCCTCGTCATTACTGACCAACAACAGCTGTCACATCTGTATTTACTGACATTAGGTTCTCTTCTTCATCATTATCTCTGTTCATTAATTCTGAACATGCGTTATCAAACTAAACATTCCAGACATGCTTTTGAGAGTTTTATTCCACCACCAATTCTGTGAAAGCTAAAATTTCCATTCTCCTGCACAGAGAGAAAGAACCAACTGACACGGAACTGCCTAAAGCTTCAGCTTTGCTGCCAGACTCCTTTTTTCTTTCCCCCTTTTCCTTTTCCACACAAAATGTTGAATGGCACTGTAGATGTTGAGAATGGAAATTTATGCAAGGGAATGCTGGCTTTTTTCCCCTTTCTCTCTATCTCTCTACCAGTGCAAACCCTCTGTAAATATACATAATAGACTATGGAGATTTCAGCTAACTTATCTTCTCGAGCTGAATATGCATGCAGAGGAAAACGCAGAAGAGGAACAGGGAGCATCTTTTTTGCAGAAAGCAAACAGTCGTCGGTAAAAAGCAGCGACGTTGCAGACAGGCCATTATTTCAGCTAGCTCGGAATCGGGACATCTTGATTTACTCCGGCAACCCTCCGTCAATATCCCCGTCCTTGGATAAGTTCTTGCAGACAAGTTGAAAAGTTGTCTGCTGGGACCGTTGTAGCCTGAGAGTAAAGACAAGGGCTTGTGACCAGAAGGCAGAAAAAAGAAAAGGAGGTTTCTAGGTGACGGAAATGTGGTTGAACAGTGATGGAGTCATACTGTGCAATCCCTCGAGGACTAATATTTGGGTGCTCCTTAGCAAGGCACTTAGCCAAGTTTTACCAGTGCAGCTACTTTGGGAAATAGTACTTGATTTTATATGTCAGCTCTATTGGGGAATGTGCTTTTAAATGTTCTAAATGTGAGGCAGGGTGTTGCTCAATAGGAGCATCTTTGGTAGAGTTTAAAAAAAACAACCTTTCATAGATAAATAAAGGGTTTCAAACGGAAACCAAGACATCTCGACTCGCGTCCCTTTATGTTGGATTCAGAGAAAGAATATACAGTATGGCTTCAAAGACTCGTCGGCAGTGCCTACTATATTTTGACAGCTGGTAGGCAGGCACTGCCTTTTTCCTTACTTTTTTTAAAAATTCTCTAAAAGCCCTGCAAACACACACTTCTATTCTTACTGTCAAAAGCCAAACTTTACTATGACAGTTAGGTGCCTTGTTTATATTGCTCATTTTATACCCAGTTGCCGTTCAAAATGCTTCTGAAATTGCAAAAAAAACAATATCAAAGACACAGACTTTATACTAAATAACACAATTAACAGTTTAACACGGAAATGAGTCCCCAAAGACCAGTGAATCAGCATCTTATAGACCTGTCACAACTTTCAGACTTATGTAAACCCATGTATCTGCAGTTCTATCAGATCATCTTCCACTTGAAGCCCAATTAATGCACAACTTTCATCTCTTCTTCCTCAGTGACCACAGTGGGAATAAAAAAACGCTGAGATATTAACTTTACACTTTTTTTTACTTCATGGCCAAAATGTTGAAAATTGCCTGAACAAGATATCTGTTGCATCATCATGTGCTTAAGACTTTGAATTTGCTTAAAGGCATTAAGAAATGATTGGAGGAAGTGGGAGAAGAAGAAGAAATAAAGCACTGATAATGGTATTTCTCGTATGCCTTCCGGATCTCCTTCTTTTGTGAATGCAACATACTCCGATTGTGTGGAAGCAACTGGAATTTGCTTGACAGCTGTAGTGAATTTGAAAATATAAAGGAATTAGTATGTCACATGTTCAACTGGCACAGAGCAACGGGGTCTTTTCTGTTTGCAAATCAGCTTTAAGGACTGAGAACATACAATGCAAAGTCCCGTAACGTTGTAAACAAACTGTGGGCTTATAAGAAAAACGTGTTCTTCGCCCATACAGAATCCAACATGAAGCAATGCCTGGCATTGAAAGCATCCCGTTTAAGGATGATCCAAATTCTAAGTGACGCATTGGTAAACAAAATATACAAATCAATTGATGTGACATTGAAGCTTAGCCACGGGGATTTATCCGAATGTAATCTCGCATAATATCAACAACTCGCGCTCGTTTTTTCTTTTTTTAATTCACGCTCGTAATTATTCTTCATAATGATAAGATGCTCAACAGGTTGGCTTTGAGCGTCGGGACTACGAGTTTCTGGCTGATGTGACACATGATTTAGACGGATTACGGAGGACTCATTACAACCGGTCACCGCGGGTTTTCCCATGCGTGAACTTCTAGTTGGACCAAATAAATGGGTGGGAATCTTTCAGTATAGAAAATGGGATGCTGCCGGGGTCCAATACTCTATTAAACCCGTAATGGGAATCATTTATCACGTCTATGGTGGGTGACCTCCACCTTTTGTATGGACTGCTTAATATTCTACCTGTATTACATGGCTGGGAGTCCTCCACAATTTTGTTCTTGAGCTGTTCTTACTTTCATGAAGTTAACCTCGAATTTCAGAGCGATTCGCAGGGCGAGTGAGGGCCAGGGGTGAGGGCATGATTTCATCACATTTCCATTTGTCCGTCTTTGTCCCGGTGTGGTTGATTGAAATGAAGGACAGCCGTATGTGTCACTTTACTGCAATGGATTTCACCCTCTGCAAACAGATTATGCCACAATGTGCGAAAGAAATCCACATCATCTTGTTCCTTCAATAAATGGATTCTACGTTATGAATTTCATTAACATCTTTTGCTCACTCGAGACAAAAAAACCCAAACTTTTTCTGAGTGGGGACTTCTGGGACATTTTGTCCGTCCTGGGTTCTTGCTAGCAAGGTTATTTTTTGTGCAGGGGATGAATATATATACTCAACCTCAAGCCAAATGTGTCCATATAGGACCATTGGGTTAATTTAGTTTAGAGATTAGTTTAATTTCTGCATCAGTATGAGGAGGTTTCTCGATTTGTCACGTATTTAATTAGCTGAATTAGATATCCAATCTTTTAATTTCCAAAATGTTAACTATATTACAATACTGTTGAATAATATGGCCAGAGAGTTATACATTAGTTTTACATTGTTTGAGCTAAGCTTTTCTAAGATGATGGTTTCTGCTTTTAGAAATACTTATTTCAAGTTTTAAGTTCAGATAGTTAGTTTTAGTTAAGTTTTTACTTTAGCCAGTTAGCTAAATATAAAGAAAGAATATACATTAGCAAGTATGTTATTGGACCATCGTATCCTCATACAGCACGATATCTTAAAAATATCTTATTTTGTTAACGAAAGTCCAGCAACACTTGTCAATTTCCACTCGTTACATGCATACAGTCTTTTCAAAATACAGTTCCGTCTTCACAGGAAATAGTATGGTTTGGTTCAGGCAACAAAACTTCTTGGTTAGGTTTGGGAAAACATAGTTGTTTGGGTTAAAATAACTACGGAAGTTGCTTTACTTACTGAAAGACCGTTTTTTCGTTTAACCAGTCCACCTCCGTCCTGCCCGCCCTGTGTGGGCTTTTATGGTCTTTATACTTTATTTATGATAAAGTGAGTTACATATGAGTAGATTTTTGGGGATATCTAAGAATAACCGCATTCATTTTCATAGGTAATCAAATGGTGAGAACAGCCTGTACTGAATATTTATTAAGTTGGGCTTAATGAATGAAAAAGAGAGAAACTTCATATAATACTGCAGCTTCCTTTATTATTTCAATTAGTTTGGGTTATTAAAAATAATAGAGTTTTTTGTTTAATTTTCACTGTTCCTGTTCTATCAACCTAACCTTGTTTTCAGATTTAATTACAGAGCCCCGTCACTAATCAGCATCTCGCCTTAACTGAACTGCGACTTTGCTGTCACTGAACTGTTAACCCCCCTTGAGTGTTTTTACCGGCCTCGACGACCCACCCCAACCACCCCAACCGACCCCAACCACCCCCCTCTTTCAGCTGAATGTTGTGCTGCATCTCCACCTATCAGACTGCAGGTAGTAAACATCCAGGATGGAATGAATGGAGCCGTGTATTGTTGAGGGCAAACAACCAGGCGCACCAAACATCGGCAAACACAATGCCTTCCCCACCAATAGCTGAAGCTGAGCGGCCGCTGACATCATATCACTCCCACATCTCCCTCTCTTGATTTCCGCCCCACCCTCTCCTTTTCCATTAGCAAGTCGGTCCATGTCCCTGTGTTATTTAAAGCCAGAGATCCTCCCTCTCGCCTGAGCCCCCTGCGTTGCATTTGTCTGCCTCGCCGCTTGTGTGTCTGCTCCTGTGTGTGTGTGTGTGTGTGAGTGAGAGTGTGTGTGCTGCAAAAAAAGAAAAAACACACAGGCAGCCAGTGGGAGAGCTAGAGAGTCGGGTAGAGAGAGAGGGATGGAGAGAGAGAGAGAGAGATAGACACACACACACGGGGGGGAAAGGCAAAAAGCATCTGAGAAGGGAGAAGGAACGGGAGTGTGAGACAGCTATGAAATTCATCCAAGCTATTTGCTTACTGCTTCTCTGTCCAGCTTTGAGCCTCAACACCAGGTAAGAGGTAAACGAAGGGGCTGGAGGTTCTGTGGTTTTGTCAGTTTCACCCTGATAGAGACTCTGGAACAAAAGATGGTATAGTGTTCAAAGCGTGCTATTGATAATCTTAGATTACTAATCTGAAGGTCTTGTTCATGTCCTGTCAAGCCCCCTAATTCGTGCGGGGCAGAGGCTCTCAGACTGAAAAGACTTGAAAGGAGGAAAAGGAAGAGCTTTTCTTTTTTTGTGTGTTTGTGTGTGTGTGTGTGTGTGTGTGTGTGTGTGTGTGCTGCTGTTTAATTATAGGCTGTTATCTTTGTTAGTTCTGGGCAGGCTGAGAGACAGTTGTCCTTTTGTGGCCGGCGATACGCTGAATGCGATCCCTCCTTAATAGTGGTGACATTGCTTTTTTGGGGACTTTTTCTGCTGCGTGCTGGTCTGGGAGGGGAGCAAGTTGAAGTCGGGGGGGGGGGAGAGCCGGGAGAAAGGACAAGGCTACTTGTGTTGCAGTGTGTTAGGGACACACACCTGCTCTTTTTCTATCTATATATATATATGTATATATATGTGTGTGTGTGTGTGTGCGATGTAAGGCTGTGGAAGAGTGATGGGCAAGAAGACTGAATAAGAGGGGAACGTGGAGAAGGGGGAGTATGATGATTAATTAAATCATTGATAAAATCATCCTTCTTCCCCGACAGTGGCCGACACCAGAGCCTTAATGAGAGCTGTTAGAGGGAATCCAAAGGCTTTGACTCCGACATGGAGACATCTCACGCAGGGAGGCATGCATTATAAAAACTTGCCTTTTTTTCCCCTGTTTCTCCTCAGAAAAAAATAAACATTTTTGATACAGTTGTCATCTTTGGTTTTTTTTGGGCGAATTAGCTGAATGCAGTTGCTGAGGAATGTGAGAACGCTGGCTTTCAATAGTGATAAACAGAGAAATACCCAACGTTTCCCTCCATTGTGGACCGAACACATGGATCGCTACTATGTGAGTTATTTATTTTGTCTCAGGATTAACACAAGATAGAGATTTGTTAAGAAAGAAATAAAGGTTATTATCTTCATTTTACTGATATTCCAATGCCAGATAAGTTCACTGATGATGTACGAGTCTTATAACTAGGAGCTATATGGATGTATAAAGCACCAAAATACACCTAAACCTTTAATGCACACATATAGCCAATACATAAATAACCTAATACATGAATAACCTTCAGGCAACGTCCAGTCTGCTTTATCTCAGTCTCGTTGTTTTGATTATGCACACAGAGAAGCTATCTTTTTTTTTTAGCTGTGGAACTAATAAAGTGCTCGTTGAAGTTTGATTCATTTGAAGCCAGTCTGTGTCCCGGGGTTTATGTCTAAATAGTGTGCAGCATCATCAGCCATTCAGGTGATCTTTCTGATGCTAATTGGAGAGGGAGGCATTGCGCAGGTAATTTGGCAGGTCAGCACAGATTGTTTGCTACCTCTCGAGGAGGGGATGTCATGAAAGGTAATTACCAGATCATCAGTGGTTTTCTTAGTTTGTTTCTAAAACTCCACTCAGAAAGGTTGTACTTGTTAAGGGCTGAGAGGTTTTTCCAGGTAAATGGGGTACCTCTATGACCTGAAATAAGGACAAAAATGAAATAAAATAAAATGTGCCAGTCCCTTAACAGATCTGCAAAGCCACATGTGCCTGATTTTCCCACAAGAATGACCAGCTAATCAGAGATTGTTGTAATTGGGGGAAAAATTGCAACAATTCGGGGGGGATTCAAATACTGAAAAGGCTGTGATTACAAGTTAGTGTAACAAGAAAAGGTCATTTTGAGTCACTTCATCTGTTGATTGAGCTCCAGTCACTTTTGAGGCTGTAATCTGGGATGTTTGGGGTGTTTAATATTCATGTATTCATCGGAGCTTCTTCGATGGAGATTTCTCAGTTGTCATCAAGGTAAAAGTAAAGAAAAAACAAGTGCTTGTAATAGGATTTTTTGATTTTTATTACTTTTAGGGAAGATGTTGGTCACATGTTGATCTGACGGAGTGATTTCATGTATGCGCCCTCCACAAGCATGGGTTTAACTACATCTGATGGAGCTAACAACAAAGATGTTGTGCAGTTTTAGGGCTTTTTATGGTTTTATGGCTGAAATCAAATGGCCATGGACATTCTGTTTAAGAAAAGCAATGTTTAAGTCAATGTTTTCTTACACATAGAATGATGCTCCCAGTAACTTCCACGCAGTGAGGCACTCATCTTACTAATTAAACACTGATATCGGATCTGTACTCAGTACTGGCCAATACCCAACGCTCAGGTATCGCTATCAGGACTGAAAAAGTGCCATCGGTGCATCCCTAATTTTAATTAAAAGAATTATGCATCTACAAGGACAAGCTAAATGTTATTTCATCCAATACAAGCGTCCATGGTTGGATCCAATAAAAGGTCAAAGCAGTTGATCACTTGTCCGCTCCATCATTGTTCCACTCCTCCTGCAGTGGTTGATATTTTGTCTCCCCTTTAAAACACAGAATAAGTTATGCTTTCAATATCCAGCAGTAATTAGCGACTACAGTGCCCTACTATATGTTGCCTTTTGATGTAGCGCCGCCCTAGAGTGGTTCTGCTGAGGCAATACCAGCTGGTAGTGATGCATTTGAAATTGGTTTTTATTGTTGCTGACACGGTCAAATTATTGAATGCAGTACAGAGTTCTAGACTTTAGCTTTTTTCTTTGGAGGTACCTTATTGCAATCTGAAAATAGTTTGGAGATATTCACTTTTATTCTTTCTTTTCTAAACAAAACACAAGCAAAGCCGGAGGAATGCTGCTTTCGAGCCATCTAAACCTTTTTCTTTTGTGTTTGTTTTTCTGAGCTGATTGGTTCCTCAAACTCCTGTCAGAATGCTTTTGTTGTTATCCTGCAGGTCAAGGTCTTATCATTTGTGACATCCTCATTTCTTGCCGTAATAGTGTAACGCTGAGCCGATTGACTGCTAGGTGTACCCGCAGCAGGAAAAAAATGAATTGTGACTCCAGCTGTCTCGTCCATTGCTCTGCCTCGCTTTGCTTGATTCACTATCATCACATCAGCAGTGCATGAGAGGATCCATTTCATATGTTAACCGCAGCCCTCCATTGTGTGACCTGATAGAGTCGCCTTAAGGAACGAAGAATTAATGAAATAGGAACCATTTCAATTTTTATGCTTGATAGCAGCATTTTGTTCTGCTTTGGTCTGCACTTAATTCTGTTTTATAGCTTTCAAATCCAAAAAAAGGCATCTCCATAGGCTTACTCAGTGTCATAATGGATGCTGAAACATGGATATACAATCCAAATAACACATTCAATAAGAATTCACAATTCTAATTGATAGAGATTATATTTTTCCTTGATCTCTGTAAAATGTTTAATATGTGATTTGGCTGCTCTTATGAGTGCTTGATTAAGATGGATTTAATGTTAATGAGTGGAGTGGATTACTCATAGGCCACATTATAGTGGTGCAGGGCTATGTGTCATTGCGGAAATCAATTGGTACTCAGCCAGAACACAAGGCTGCATTGACACTAGTCCCATGAGATATGACTATCCAACCTCTGGGTCAGGGTTGCGGGGGCTACATCAGTAAGGCCGCTCTTCTGCATTCGGCTTGTTTTCTCTTCTCCATGCAGATCAAACAGCCCCACAATTTTTAACACTCTTCAAATATTCCCTTTCAGGGCGTTTTTTTCTTTTTCTTTCTTGGAACATATATGACACATTTTCATGACACCATTCTTTGATGTCTCTTACCTTAGCAGACTCCTCTTGGAGACGGTGATATCGGTTGGGAATCTCCACAACATCAAATATTTATGAGTATTTTGGACGGCAATTAAAAGGACTTCAGAGAGCCTTGCATTATACATAAAGCGCCAGACGCAGCTCTATCGCTTTATCTTAATATCTGCCTGTGGATGTGAACATATAATGCATTAAATGGAGTCTTTAATGTTACATAGGGTCGGACATGAAAAGGAAAATTGTTTATGAGATGTAACAGTTAACGACGGAGACAGGAATCCTACGGGGCGTTGTTGACCTTGGGCATTTTCCCTGTACGATAACATTTTGTCACAGCAGTATGATTATCCAGTCATGACACTTTCAGCAATCACACACAAATATTGTATCATCATTTCATCTCAATGTGTGCAGAAACAGGCCACCATTATTTACATTTATGTGTAACAGAAAGCGTTTTCAAGGATGGAGCGTCTCATTTGTGAGACTGCAGAAAACCTGCTCGGCTTCCCCACTCACTCATCGTAACGCCGGATGCCTTCTTTGTCTCAATCCGTCACATGTTTGCTGAGTTGAAAACATTCCACAGATCATCATTTGCATCCGATCAATACGTTCTTCCAAGTGACAGCGGGGAAATCCAAACAAGATGCACAGCCGCAGAGAGAAAACTCCACATGATGTCTCATTGAGCGAGCACCCGCGGGCTGAATTTTGTTTCGCTTTGCACTTTATAATGCCCACAGGAAACATCCTGAGTCGAGCCGCTCACAAATATTGTCTCCCGCATTGGGAAACTGAGAATTGACTGGAGGGTCAAGAGTGGAACAGTTGTGGAATTAGACCTAAGTATTGAACGGGATGGGTGAGATGGCAATGTCAATCTATACACTGATGGAGTGTAAATGGTTAGCAGGGTAATGACCAAATGGAAATGTTCTGCCTCTTAACCCTGGGCATTGTTTAGCACTTGGGTGAACAAAAAGCTCTCCTATATTTCCTTCCCTTAAGTGAGGTTCCGTTTCCATTTGCCTCGATTGCTATTGAGTGAGGGCTCCGTCGTTATCTAAATGAACTGGTGCTTTATTTAAACCCAAAGACGTCGTGGAAGCATGTTTGAGCGGACACCCCTTGTGTAAACGCGGTTTTGGCAGAAAGTGGTTTAAAGGGCCTGACTGTAGTGATGGGCCACCTCACATGATGGGCATCTGTTTAATTACCGTTCAAGGGGGCGACCTCCGAGTGACTTTTAATGTGCGACCGCATTGATCTGTGTCACGATTGGGCCTCGCGACATAAAACATTTGTATGTGTGGAAGTTAAACGAAAAAAAAAAAAAAAAGAAATTGGCACGATGTCACATTAGCACTCTGTATTTCATTCCATCAAATGACATCCTGAGTAAAGCAGAGACATCATTATAAATATGACTTCCCGGAGTATGTGGTCTCCTCAAGATGGGGAAAAAGATTATATTTTGCTTCTGGTAATGTCCTCAGCTAATAAATCTGACTGGATGAGAATTGAAATTCAAAGGACATGACATAATGGTCACACCATGGCAACCGCGTTGAACACATGCCAGTAATGAAGTGGGCCACAATAAACAGAACCTTGGGTGGCTCCTACAAATGAGAAAGTAATTAAACGCACCACGATCAGCGCAGGGTTGAAGAGTGGCCAGACATTTTATATTCAGGGCCACATTTCAGGTACTGTGCCGTTTCTCACATCGCTCTCAGAAGAACATTGGAAATGACAGTAGTGTTTACTCTTCAAACACTGAAGGTGTGTGTCGCTGCTTTGATTGCTTTGTTATCGCGCTTCCTGGAACACAAGGTTTTATCATTGGATGGCATCATCTTGTAATGTGGCATATGGCAGAATGAATATTTGCTTGGTAAAGGAGCATGTCGGGGATGTTATGATGGAGGGTGTCATCACAAATTAACATATTAGCTGGCTGGCATTGTCTCATAATACAATGTAGTGTTTTGGTATTTTTTATAGTAAAAGACAATGTATTAAGGGTTGAACAGTGATGTTTTCAGACCTGCGATAAACTTGATCTTAATAGGCTTAAAAACAGAAACTTGCCTTCACATTATCACCAGCTAAAAACAGACTGCTGCTTATAACACTGACTCACTTCAGATGAACTGCATATTTCAAATGATCTTCACCATTGTGGTCAAACAAATCAGACAATAGATATCTCTGAAACAGTTTCAACAAAAACTGAAAAGAAGTAACTTCCTGAAGATAGGATTATCTTCAGGACTGTTGTATTAGACTGCATTAGTTTTAGCTAGGTGTACCTAATAAACTGGCAACTTAACATACATGTAAAGATGCACAATTATATTAAAAGTCATAGTCTACACAAAGTGTATTAGTTTTATAAGAACAAAAAATGAAACACAAAAGTATGTTAAAGTGGTAATAAACGATATTCAAAGCACATCTATGATTCAACATGGAGATGGCTTAGCGGGCAGTTAGCCACTAACAGCGCCAACAACGCTAACAGCGCGTACAAGGGTAACGGTGCCGACTCGGCTAACAATGTTAACCTGAGGGACACCGTAGAGTGGCTTCCAGGAAATGCCATCCTGCCACCGTGGATTGTGACGCCGTTTTCGCCACTAACCAAGAAATAGTTTTTTTGTGATGTCACAGAGACCTTTGCCCACCCAAATCATAATCAATTCATCCTTGAGTGCACGTCCAAACGTTGTAGAAGTTTGCACAAGGCACCCCTTTGACTTCACATTCAGGAGAATTGGACAGATGGGAGGTCATTGTGTCCTTTGACCAGTAAAATCTTATCAGTTCATTCTTGAGTCCAGGTGGACGTTTGAGCCTAATTTGAAGAATTCCCCTCCAGGTGTTCCTGAGTAAAAGAGACAAAGCAACATTAACTTTTATTTGTTACTGGCCATCCGTCAAATGTTTACTACCCTTTTAGCTGTGGTCTGGTCTCCATTTATCCGGGAACTCTTTAGCTTGCTCGATATTCAATTGCATCTTTATCTGATGCATTGTGCCGCTGGGCAGGTAGCGTAGAGCGGGTTTTAATATTTTATTTTTTTAACAACATCTACTTGCTGCACAACATCTACTTGCTGCGTTTGCTGTCTGGTAAACCAAAACAAAGAGCTGAAAGATCCTTAAACACTCTACTACAAGCAGCAACTTACACATTACATACATTCATTTAATTAATGTAAATATACAACAATTGATTCATTTAAAAGTGTCCAATTGTTATCAAAACATCTGTATCCCAAGATATTTTTCCACTTTCTATTCCTGCTCATGGTATGGTTTTACTTGTTGTGTGTCTTTGCTACTCACATTTAATATAGCAGTTGATTTAAGCAAGCTTTAGTTTTTATGTGAATCTTCATTGTTGTATCAACCAGCACTTTATACCTATAACTCCTTTGCTGCTGTCAGTTTTGATATTAGTGTTGAGTTGTCGCAGTCTCTGTTGTAATGGGCGGGCACTTAATTGCTCAGTCCCTGTAAACATGATGCTCATGTTCCTGTCAGTGATGAGTCATTAGTGGAAGGCTTGGCTTTTTGTTTTACAGTGACGTGTGGGCTGTATAACCGTAATAAACAATAGCTGGGCGCCGCATATCAAATGCCTCTGTTGTTGTTTGATGAGCAGCTTTCCCATTTGAAGCTGAAGGAGAACGCATCAGTTATTTCTTAATGTATGTGGACTGACTGTTCGGGGCCTTTCATATGTTCTTTAACGTAGATGTAAGTCATGGCATTTAGATTTAAGTCAATGTGTATTTAACTTGCATGCTTTATATGATTAATCCAGTTTGACTGTTACATATGTGTCAGTGCACTCTAGTTTAAATTGGGTCTTTTTATTTGTACTTTCTGATTCCATTCGTTCAGTTGAGACATGAAGTTACTGAAAGACTCTGAGATCCTAACAAACAAATCAGTTCAAACAGTCATTACAGTGAGGCTGATTACTATTAGAGCTGCAAATAGTAATTATTTTCATTACATATTAATCTGCTAATTACTACGTGATTATTCGCTTGGTTTAGAAAGTGACAGAAAAAAAAGTGAGAAATGCCCTTGGCATTTCCCCAGAGACTTTGCTGATGCCGTAAAATGTCTTATTTTGTTCAACCAACAGACCAAAACCCAAATATACAGAGTTAGCAATGATATCAAACTGAGAACATCCTCATATTGGAAAAGCTGGAACCATAGAATATTTGGCGTTTTTTGCATTAGAAATTTCAATTAACTGATAACAGATCCAACCTCAGACTTATACAAGTTGTTGATTCATTTATCTGTAGATCAACCAATCAATCATTGCAGCTCTACTATTAAAGCTTAACACGTTTTAACTGTAAATGTGAAGCCCAGAACTTCAAAGTAGCAATTTTATTTCCATTTCAATATTGTTCTACACTTCTTGACACATCTTAATTCTCAAATTTCTTGCTTTTTATGCTACAGCCGTGGACGGAGGCATCATGTTTTCGGGTTTTCTGTACAAATGTGATTTCTCAGGAACGCCTGGAGGGAAATTCCTTTAAATGTTGCACCAATGCCCACCTCGAATCCAGGATAAATTGACTAGATTTTGTTCGTCAAAAGTCAAGGTCACTGTGATCACACTCAGAATCTCGGAAATGGGAAGTTCATTTACTGGCAGAAATGTCCACTTGGAATCAAGGTTAAACTGTTTGGTTGTCAAAGGTCACTGTGGCCTAACAAAACATGTTTTTGCTCATAACTCATAATGAATTTGCTAATTATGACAGTTTCACGACAATGTAAGCAATTACATTATGGACACATATAACCGCAAGGCAGTCATATTAATTATCTTTTAAGGCCGCATTCATCACAGCATAATTATTACTAATGGGAATAATAATATAAAGATGCAAAGTCAACAAGGAAGATGAGTGTTGTGGCACGTTGTGTTATACAAATATTTACATGTGTTATTGGACTTGCTGGGTTTTACACAGTTTTAATATTCCAATGGAGTATTTTGCTCCAGTGCTGAATCATTCAGTATTTTAATAAAGCCAGAGTTTTGATGTCATGAGACACGCCGACATAGAATTTAAATGATTTAAATGAGGACACTGATCATCGCAGTCAAATAACATAATGATACTAAGTTGTAATTCCAGTCTGTTGTGAAAGAAGAACCTTACATTTTCATCAACAGTTAACATATAGCAAATCATTTCCAACAGTTAACAACAGTAAGCTCAAGAAAAAAAACTCTTTCATATGTAGAAACACAGACATGAGGGGACTAAAATAGCGTTTTTTCTGCGAGCAAGTGCAAATATCAATAAAAACAATACCAAGAATATGGTTGGATCCAATTTTTGTCTTGATCCTGGACAGTTTTTGCATTACAAACACATTCGTTTGACATTTTACATTTGAATCTTCCTCTGCTAATGATAAACAGACATTTTTACCTGCCAAGAGTCTTTATCATTATAGAAATCCTTCCAAGTTCATTGATTGCAATAGCTACAGTACACAGAGTTTAAATGTCAGGCATGCATGTCATTCAGACGGAGGGAGATGAAAATGTTATCTTAGAATTCATTTATTTTCCTTGCCTCCAAGCTGCTGTTGTGTTTTTTTTTTTTAACTTTTATTAAACAGAGTTGCTAAGCAGACACTATCTTTCCCTGCAACGCCATGTTTCCCATTCATCCAGTTACACTCTTCCACACTGGGGAGCTGCCCTTCACAGATCACATGGTCTTCTATTGAACAGCTCCACTGAAGCAGTTACTTTGGTGCTTGCTCTATAGTTATCAGGGGGAGGAATGGGGAGGGGGTTACATGTTCACCTTCCCCACCTTTTTTTTTTTTCCCTCAGACTTAGGTTTATTGGGATTCAGCTCTCAGACATAGACTACTTCTCTCATCATCAGGCTGCCACCAGCAATCCATTCATTCGCCGATTTCATTCTTTGCTGCAGTTTTTAATTGGCACACTATGGAATGAACGAAAGTGCTCAGAGGCATTACACGCAGAATATTAGAGGGATCAGAGAATGGGAAATTATTGGTTTTGGATTGAACAGAAGAACAGGCATCATAAATAATACAGGTTTACACACAATGCTTAGATCATATAAGAAAAACACAGAGAGAGAGCTCAGTGGTTGGTCCTTTTTATCAATATATTTATTGTGTCACAGCGTTCGTCTCTGCTCCAGTTCTGTTGTTGCTGTCTGCTGAGACTGCTCTGTTTTTGTCAAAGAGGTCGTTGGTAGCTGATCTGTCATTATCATCCCCATCATTCAGAATGCGTTCTGATTTATCTACATTTCAAAAGCCACTGCAGCATTTGAAAGAATACATACAGAAGCATTTTATTTTTTTCCCTCAGCAACAAGCAGTGAAGGTTAATGTACATTCACAGCACTGGGTAATGGATGGAAATTATAGTCTACTGACGGTTCAAGTGGTTCAAGTGGGATATATATATTTATATATATATATATATATATATATATATATATATATATATATTTATATATACATAGCACTTTCTGAACAATTTCACAAAGAATAGGAGGCCAAATGGTGGATCAATTAAAATAAATAAAAATGGTATAATATGAATGGAAACATATTTCAAAGATTATCACAAATAGAAAACGTTTTAAGAGGAGATTTAATAGAAGTTAAATACTTAATGTGTCTGAGTTCAGTAGGCAGAGAGCTCCATAGTGTGGGGGCTTTAATAGCAAAAGCCCGATCCCCCTTTTACACAAACCGTGGCCTGGGACTTACCAGCAGGGCTCCATCTTTGGTTCTTAATGGTCAAGAGGGCATATACCTTGTCCATAAATGAGAGATGTATTGAGGAGCAAGGCCGATTCAGGACTTGAGTGAGCAATACAATTTTAAAATCAATTTAAGTACTAGCAGGGAGCAAGAGCAGGGAGGTCTGATACCTGAGTATAGTGCACCGCAATAATAAAGCCGGGAATAGATAAAGGAACTTAATGTATAATCAACAGTTGATATGAATTACTTAATTTTAGAGATTTGCTTCCGCTGAAAGAAACTTGACATTTTGTTTTACATGATAATTGGAACAGAGGTTAGTAACAAATATTTACCCTAGATTCCTAGTAGGCGGCTTAATATTATTTGACAGACCGCCAAGATTAGCACCAAAAGAGCTGATGGAATTGTTGTGGCCAAATAGAATTGCTTCAGACCGCATAATTGAATTTTGGGAAATTTTGGGACACCTAAGACTTAATTTCAGAGAACTGGGTTCTGTGAGTTTTAACAGCACATTAAACCGAGAGTCATTGAAAATGTAAAGCCCATCGTGATTTTGAATAACCTGTTCAAGAGGAAGCATACAGAAATATAATAGAAGGAGACCAAAAATGGAGCCTTGAGGGACACCACAACTGAAATAAGTTGTCTAGAAAGTAGAGTTACCCGGAGCAACATAAACAGTTACGTTGGAGAGGAATGAGCGTAATAAACCAAGAGCCAAGCCCTTGAAGCCTTCCCAAAATATGAGGATACTATAATTAACTGTGTTCAAGGCTGCACTTGAATCTGAAAGAGCTCTAATTGAGCAGTCACCTCTGTCTGCAGTCACCAGTAGGTCATTAGTAATCTTAACGAGAGCTGTCTCTGTACAAAAAGGTGCTCTAAAGTCAGACTGGAAAACCTTTGAAAACACTATTATTATTCATAGAAATAAATCAGCTGAGACTAAATGACTTTCTCCATAACCTTAGATAAAAAAGACTATTTGGAGGTTGGTCTGTAGTTACTTAAGGATAGGGGGTCAAAATGTGGTTCTTTTCCAGACAGGTTTAAGCATGTTGTTGTTCACCCATTGTTAAAGAAGCCTGAGCCAAGACAATTAAGTAACATGGCTAACAGTGGAAAGTTCTTCCTTAAGAAGCTTAGTGGGGGTTATATCTACATTGCAGGAGGAGGAGTTCATATAGAAGCTGGTACTCTCTAACACTGAAACTTTAATGGGTTGAAACTGGGTGAAAGAGGCAGAACTATCATGTGGAATGAGAAGACTGGAAGGTTCAGGCTGGATTTAGGACCTGATATTCTCCACCTTATTTACAAAAGTAGCTTGACAATGTTCGGACAGCCCAACATCAGGTTCAGGAAGAGAAATGAGGAAACTAATAACAGGATCAATTAACCTAAAGAGAACTTTTGGGTTGTGGTTATTTATAGATTGTTGTGACGATTCCTCAACTCCAGGCGTCCCTTGTGTCCCTTTACTTGCTGTCTATTTTTTGTATTTGTTTTTTGGGTGGAGGTTCAATTCAGAGAAATAAGCTGTTATCACAACTTTGTTATTAATGTTGTGTTTAGAACACACATGATGCAACTCAACAGCCATCACTGTTGCATCAGCTGGTTCAGGTGTGCTTTTGCAGAGAGAAATGGTGGTGTTGGTGGGGGGGTGGGGTGGGGTGGGAGGATCTGAAGTTGGGAATCCAGGTTCTAGGCGATATGTTAGAATATAATATAAATAATGAAAGTTCTCTGAACGTGCTCTATTGATTTTACCTGCAGAATAAGATTTTTACATGCTGAACATTGCCAGAAGAATTCACTCTTTGGATTGAAGGCTGAGATATGTGTAAATTAAATTATTTACTCGAGCAAGTTGTCTTTGATATTGGTCAAAAATGATGCGATTGAATAGTTTTATGTCTTGGGGCTGGACCCCCAAACCTCGGCCCCATATTTACTCTGCTTCTTTGCCTCTGATGTTTACGGGTTTTTCATTGAAAAGACTGAACCTCACGTGTGGCTGCTGGGCACACAGGACTTCTTGGCTCAATAACTTATTCATGACGTAATATCTTGTAATGACTGAGTTTGATATTCATTGTATCCATTGCAATTCATTCATTCAGGTAATATTTGTAGCTGTCCATTGACTTGGGTGTAGCGACCACCCTCCAGTTCCACCTCAAGTAAACACTGTTACCTCTGGAAAAAATATATATATTTTAAGTTTGCATTTAAAGTGCTATTTGCACCATAAGCTGCTTGTCAACGACTTAGCCGTCACCATGTTGACAGCCTTTGACAGGCAATACAAATGTTCTGAATCTTGTATATTGTACCTTTAAACAACCAGTTGTAGATGTTGTCCAATCCAGGTAATCTGATGGCTGAAAAGTCTCTGTATGAGGAAATCAGTTCAAAAATGTTGTTAAGAAATAACCAGAGATTCTATAGGAATAGATACAGCACCTTGGTATACAGTGTGAAATAGTTTTAGACCACATTTCTTTTGTTAAAACTCTTAACATTGTTATATCGCCCAACAGAGCTGCTCTTGTTAAGGAAAGTGAACAAGCACCAAAACCTGCTGCATACAGCTGTTGTCTGAGCACAGCACAATGAGGGGCGGGGATTCACTTTCTTGCAGCATTCAGGGGGGATCCATGTCCCCATCCCTCTGTAGGCATTATTGCAGAACACGCTGTTTTCCAGCGAGCAGCACTGCATCAGATTAGTCTCTTTCTGCTTTAGTTTGGTTTCTGTACTGTTGTGGTCCATCTCAAGCTCCTTTTGCAACGTTAGGACCTTGTTGGTTATTGCAGTCGAGACTCAATCAAATCCAAAATTAATTTGGTGCTGTGCAGCGGACTACGTGTAAGCCTTTTGCGTAGGTACCATGTCGTTGAGTAATTGAGGTCTGATCAGTGTTGAGAGCACCGGTTGGATGAGTGTCTGAGCTGCCAGAATTTACTCCGCAGCTGTCACTGGTCTTGAGCATAATTCAACAAAACACATTTGATGCGAGTTGCCCACTTGATTACTAAGCTCTTTCCTCTAATATACAAACCAGCTCAAGCATCCGCAAAGGCGCTCGCGGTATATGGCACAATTCGGGGAAAAAAACAAAAACGCAGCGATGTAGTGTCAATATTCAAGGGCAAACAAACCAGACTAATGTTCAACAGCTGAAATTGATTCCCAAAGATATCACACAGAGCTGCCAAACCGGTGTTGTTTTTTCATTTCCTGTCTTATATTAACCCCTCCGTGTTTGTTCAGTGCTCTCTGCTGACTACACTGTACATCACAGCCAAAGCTCCGATGTACCATTTTTCAAGAAACATAATATCTCCTTCTTTTGGTGAAGGCTACATAAATCTGAATCCTTTATCAGCCGCCAGCACACCTCCTCCAAAGACGCCCGGGCGGATTCTGTTATGTTTATCTAATCATTTCCTGAGCATATTCTGGTGTCAGGATCCATCCTGTCTGACAAGTGCTGGTTCCATTCTAGTCCCCTATCGCCCCTGTTTTTCCAGTGTTTCGCCATGACACCTGACTGATAACTGTGTTGTTCGGTGTGTGTGTGTGTGTGTGTGTGTGTGTGTGTGTGTGTGCGTGTGTGTGTGTGTGTAAAGAGGGAAGGATTTTCAGCAGCGACACACGGCGTTTAGCACATAGAAGCGGCGCTGTAATGCCCACGGTGGCAGTTCATCTCATGAATGCTTTTGTTTCATGTTTTGATTGAGCATTTTAGGGCCTGCAGACCTCAGCATTTGATGGCACTTTGGAGACTCCCGCTTATTCACTGCACAGGAAAAATGGTGTCTTGAGGAAATGTGAAGAGCACAGATTTGTGGCCTCTATGAAACTAAGGCCAGATTTAAATTAGAACTATATTTTCTGCCTTTGTTGGACTTTTTTTTTTCTTCACTGTGCATTGATGGCATTACATTAGCAATGTGCCTTTTTTAACGCTTTGGTCAGTTCCCCAAAGAAATCTCTCTCCTGGCATTGACAAAAAAGAAACATCCAATGGCAACACAAAGTCATAATTCTTGAACCTGAAACAGTGCTTTCCGGGCAATGCTCCTGGATAAAACGGGCATTGTCACTTGCCAATCAATTTTTTGTGACAGGTTTACTATTTGGCAACAAATGGAAGTGCACTCATGCAGTTCACCCTCTTGCTGATTGCATCTCTCTGATCAATCCGTGTCCCTGATTTTCCTTTCTTTTTTTGTTCTTTTGCATAATACAACTGCAAACTACCAGAGAATAAAGAGGACATCCGGGTTCTAAAATACGCTCTTTCTTTCTTTCATGTGTGTGTGCATGTGCATTGAACCTCACCGCCGGGCACGCAGAGGGCAGCGAGAGGGTGTTATGTTGCTGAAGTCCACCACTCCCCATTTGCCTGTCTGTCAGATGTCTCGCTTGGCTGAGCTCCACACAGTGATGGTGTTGACAAAATGACAGGAGGGGGGGGGGGGCGCACACTCCAGCGAATATCAATTTCTCTGCAAAGCACCGTTTTCCCTGGTCGTACTGAAGCCCCCCCCCCCCCCCCCACACACACACACACATCAAAACCGTAGAGGAGAGAGAGCCGTAGTTTATATTAAAGGAATGATTTGCCTATTTACATAAAACACATAGCGCTTCATGCGTGCGTTAAAACATACACATCACAGTCCTCTTATACAAGCATAATGTGCATGCACTGTGGGTGAAATTACATCCCAGCAGCTGCAATTAGCTGGCACGTAGGGGGGGGGGGGGGAATAAAGAAAAAAATATGATTAAAATGCTCCTTGACGTTTTATCACTATGACAAGGTGGTGGTGGTGAGTGTCTAAGCGCAGATCAGCGTCGTCGGTTCACACAGATCCTGTGTTCTCAGAGCTTTCCCTCGGCTTGCTTACTGTCCTGACTTGACTGGTGGGATTAGAGACGCATTCTAATGTGTCTCTAATCTTATAATCTGTCTAATAGGGGCACAGTTACACTGCAGCCCTTTGATATACTGCATAAACACAGATCAAGTATGGGGGGGCTGCGGAGGTTATTGGGGACATTTGGATCTGAATATTGTTCCGTCTATAAGAATGACAGCAGAATTCACAGCGTTTCCTGTTCGTAACTGTATTATGCCTCTGGAGTTGCGTTCACAAAACTCACCTCAGATGTTAAATAAGTTATACCGAAACAACCTCCCTGGCGTGTTTAGAAAAATTAGCATTTGATGACAGGTGTTTGGATTAACACTGATTTAATGAGCTTTACCAAAGTCCCCGGAGGATGAATGCGTGGTTTTGGGATTATATTTACAGGATACTGTTAAAGATAGGCCAACGGAAAGTCCGCGCTCCAAAATCCATTGAATTGTTTCCTTGTCCTCATCTGCACAACAGCATTACTAAACAACATCACAGTAGCACTTTGTGTGCATTTGGAACATATGCCCTTATTATCGAGATGTGAACCTAATAAACAGTATTCAATTCTTTCTTTCTTTTAATATTTGTTATGATGGTAAGCTTGAAGGGAAAAACATACCCAGGATTGTTTACAAGGCAACAGTCTCCAAGGTAGCTAAAATGTTCTGAGCGTTTTGGAAGAAGATGATTCGAGCCTCTTAATTCATATTAATAATAATAATAATTATAATTAATCATAATAATACACAAAAGGGACAGTTTTGATTGATTGAAATGGGGTCGTATGAGGTACTTATTCAACGTCAGTGTATTAACTACAGTAGATAATGGTCGGCACGGCAACAGTTTGCAGACAAAAATATCGCCACAAGACCGAAGACATTTAACTGATGTGTACGGGGGCAGCAGCAAAACACAGTATAGCTACCTAAAATAAAAGCCTTACTAGAACAATCTATGCCAGTTTAAGTGAACCATATTTGGAATATTTTCACTTTATCTCCCCGTCAGACAGCCCTTTCTGTCGGGGAACTGAAACCTTTATTTCCAGCTATGCTTTCTCCGAAGCCACCAGACTCCATTGACAAAAACACAAATTTCACCCTTGCGGAACAAGAATGTGTGCTGCGCTACTGCTCCCCCAATCAGTTACTTTGTTTGTAATATTGTGTGACTTCGGTGTAATGTAATTAATCCTTAAAAACACAAAAGAAATACTAGCAATAGTAACAACACCAACAAACTAACAAATCAAGTCAAAATGACAGTTTTTTGTGATTGGAGTCTCCTGGCTTTTGAACGTGCATAGATGGACATAAAGGCCTCAGTTCCCCCGTCAGAAAATAATGTCTGACTGCATGGTAAAGTGATGAAAATATGCTAAATATAAAGTACACTGATATTGACTATTTCAGGAGGCATTTTTGCAGCTCTAGCCAGTCAACGTTTCCTCTAAGAAATAATGCTAATAATAATACAAAGGTTGTTATCCCGAGTTAGTACAACACTATCAAAATATAGCTCAAATATTAAAGACTCTATTGTTTTTGTAACTTCAAATTATAGTCTTTTGTGATCCCCGAGTGGACAATATTTTGTGTATGTATGAAAAGACACATTCATTTGTATAAATAATACATTTCCTGTGAGATCAGGCTCAAAAATGAGTTTCTCTTCTTCTATCAAAGCTGTGTTGTCACACCGCAGCTTCCTACAGTCAACATTACTTATTTCGGTTTAAATACAAGTAGATATGATTATCAAAGATGCACTGTATGTGACCACAAGTCATCACATAGCCACATCCAAACAATGACACATTTAGATTTGCACATCTAACCTTTAACCTTTAAAATCTTCAAGGACATTGGTGTTTTTCCATTCACAAATTGGCAAAACTTAAAAATATTTGATCACAAGAAGGCTCTAGATAAACCAAAACCTTAAAGCGATGGATATGCATTCTGAGTCCTTGTTCCTTTGACGCACAGCATGTGATGAGAATACGGACTCTCCTCGCCTGCAGAGTGGCAACCTGAAATATGCTTCAACAAACAATGTAAGTTGGGGCGGCTGTGGCGTAGTGGAGAGCAAGGTAGTTCTCCAATCAGAGGGTCGGTGGTTCGATACCCGGCTTCGGCAGTCGATGTGTCCTTGGGCAAGACACTTAACCCCAAGTTGCTCCTGAAGGCTTGCCATCGGTGTGGACTGGATGTTGCATGAATGTTAGTTAGAGTCTGATGGTGGCACCTTGCATGGTAGCCTGTCATCAGTGTGTGAATGGGTGAATGATATGTAATATACTACTGACTGTAAGTCGCTTTGGATAAAAGCGTCTGCTAAATGACTGTAATGTAATGTACAGTCGTTCAGCAAGTTACCCTAATCCAACTCATCGCAAAGACACGTGGGTTTGGACACCACAACCTGTAGTTAGTGCGAATCTGCACTACAAAGCGCATTGTGTCTGCCCACCTGCAGGCATTATGAATAATTTGCTCTGTTGCTAGAAGCAGTTTAAAGTCTTCATTCTGGCGCGTGAATTATGCATGCTTGTTTTGAGAATTCCAAATTGTAGAAACAGGTTGGTGTTGTTCTGCACAACTTACTTTTGAATGAACAAAAATCATTCAGATATCTTGTGAAGCATCTATCTCAAAAATAATAATCATCATAATAATAATAATAATAATAATAATAATCATCATAATAATAATAATGGGGTTTTCTTAAGGCCTTTTACACACCGGAGGCGTGACGAAAATGACAAAAAATTGCAAAATACTCAAAACTATTCATACCGTCAACGTTACGATTTTTACACTCTTTCAATACAAGGTTTGAAAAGACTCACACATCCAGAGGACCAACTATAGGGATCCTATTGATCCAGAGCGACTGGCGGTCTGTCTGAGGTCAATTGTTGCCATTTCACTGAGTTCCTTTTTCGCAAATTGCTCTGAGGGAATTGTTGTTCCCTCTGGTAAACAGTTGCAGTAAATGTCTCGCGGGCTTTTATTGTGAAAGGTAAGAACATAATGGGGTCTGGTATGAGCTCCCTTTGTCAAGATTGAAAATAATAATAAAGTTACATTTGAAATTATAGAGAAACAAAAGCTCCACATGAGATCCGACACATAAGATGTCAAACAATGGTGTCGAGGTGGAAAAAAAAGACATGAACAATGGTCACCTGTGGGAGTAACAAAGTGTTCCCTGCTGGACACGACCTTGTCAGTCTCCTCCTTATCAGCCTCAATCCAGACAAAGGGTGCGCGGTGTCACCTGCTGCAGGCATCAACTGCATCTCAGCAGGAGAAACTCTCCCGACGCCCGTCTCTCCTTGAGTTTGAGAAGATGTTGAAAAGAGCCAGTCCTTCAAATCCCTGCACTGCATTCAGATGTAGTTCATAGATAGAAGAGTAGCTGCCCACAGATTAAAAATATACCGAACGCATCTGTAAACCCATTTTTTTTCACAGAAGCTTTAAAAGAATCCATTTGAACATTTTCAGTTTTAACTTAGAGAAACGAAACAATACTAAAAGTGTGTATTCCCCAGAGTCCACTGGCATTAAAAACACCGTAGTTTCTCTCTCAACCGAGAGTACTTAGCAGAGTCTCTGCAACATATTGGTGTCCCATATCTCTGACTGCTCATCCCGTGAGTCTCTCAAAGCTTGTGTTATATCTTATACAATTTACATTAATCCAACACCTCCCAACCTGAGTCTCACAACAGGTTCCTCTGAATGAAGTGCTTGGCTGCCTAGCGAGCAGAATCCCATTACTTAAATGGATAGGACTAATAATAAAATATTACTTCCGACCTAACCGGATTAACAATGATCTTGTGCTCTTGGGATTTTGAGCTGCCTTTTTCCATACGAACACCTCTTTTATATACAAAAGCTTTTAAGCAAGTTCATTTCACTTCTGCTGCTTTGTGTTCACGGATGGGAGGAGGGATGATAAATGTACGCTGGGGGGGGGCAGGGCTCTTTAAATAGTCTGTTTATGTGCGTCCTGCTGCACCTCACCGTATAGAGCTGAATTAACGCCAAGTACATGCAGGTTAGGTCGGCGAGGGAATTCTAAGCATAGGGAAATACAAGCAGTTTGTAGACTTCACATGCCAAAGAAAATGCAGATGAATGAAAAGGGCAGGACGCTCTGAATCAGCAGTCAGGTCTGAACAATGACGCACTCTGTACACAGGATTCTGGTTTACATCGACTTAATGCTGCCCCCTGAAAGTTATTGAGTCAGTTATCCTACCGGTGACCCCCTCAGTCGACTTGAGAATAAATGAATCATAAGCACATTGGTTTTTACAGATGTGAATGGTGATGAAAAGGCTAGAAATGTCACCCACAAGGCATGATGAACGAGACGGGGTCCGCGTTTCAAGACGTGTTGGGTTGGTTGCCATCATCCCCGTGGACCTTAACTGAGGACAGTCCGCCCTGGTCGACATTAGTGCCGGTAGCAGGGGGCCCCGTTCCTCCTCGCCGGTAACGAGGGCACCGGGAGCACTTAGTGTCCGTCCCCGGGAAGCGGTGAGGTCCGGGCAAGGGGGTAACACAATCTCACACCTGAAGACACTAGCCACCTTCACCCCGGGCCTTCCTTAGCCGAACTAAAGCCGGACGCGGTGCACGGCTAGGAGGAAATGCGCTCGGCGTCCCTGGCCAACCGAGTTAAATCCCCCTGGACAGACAACCAATATTTCTGGCTTTGATTATGTTAATACGGCCAAAATAATCACTTAAACTCGTGCCAATGGATTGCCAGATATAAAAAGAAACGAAAAGAGAAACGAATAGTCAATTCTTCGACATTGAACAGCCAAATCAATAAAAAAATCCTTATTCTGGTACAGTCCTAACTAACTAACTCTTTCTGCGTGACCCAAAACCTCATGTCAAAAAAAACAACTTTTTGATTTGAAGGGAGAATCCTGAAGTTGATACTTCAGCAGAAAGGTTTTTGGGGGTTATGTGGTCAGAGTCAAAGGTGGTTGTGGGTAGAGGAGGCCAATGAGAGGAATAGGGCCAAGTATAAAGACCTGGTGGGAGTCGCTTTAAGGGTGGAATACCCAGTGCTATCCAGTTGAAAGTGGGATGTAATGTAGTGGATTTGCAGGCAGGTCCCTCAGAAAAGAGCTCAGTCTCCGAGGAACGACAGGGAATGCGAAAACAAAAGCCATCAGGATTGCCACTGAGGCAGCGGAAAGATCCTCCGCACTGATTATGTGTTTAAAAAGGAGCTTGGTTTCAACTCTCTGCAACGGTGCCTCCAGTAGTAATAAACACAGTAGTGCTCGGAATAGGGCAGCTATAGTTCAGGAAGATTTCCCCTTTAGGGCTTTTGACAAGCCGGATTCCCAAGAAGCCAAAAAGTGGAACCAGTTAATTGGACTTACAAGAAAAAGAAATCCTGTGACCGAACCATAGATTTTGATCTCATCATAAGCAGATGAAGCATGAAGAATTCACAGTAGTTACATGCTTATGGCCTACACTTACACGCTACTTACATGTCTACACCACAGGTTCGGGGGCCAATAGAGACGTGATACGTGTGATTCATGTGCATATAGATATGGATATAGATTATTCTGACATGTTGTAAATCACTGGAGAGGCTTCTGGAGGTATCATGGGGCTAATTTAACCAAACCTCTGATAGAGTTCGACCACTTTTATAACTACCCAGACTACTGTCTCCCTCCATCCTTTTTTTCCCCTCCAGTACGCAAGCCACATATCACATTGCGTTGCCTTTAACCCCGGGTTTCATAGTCCCACATGATAGTTACATCAGATCCTCTGTATTAGTTAATGAGTATGAGCTCACCCGGCTGTCAAAGGCAATGTGTTTGGGACAGCGGGGCGAGAAACTGATATTTGACAGGTAAAGGTACGTTTTGTTTGCACTGCAGAATCCTAACTGGGGTTTCTTGCTGCAGAGATACATATTTGGCATTCCAGTCACAGCCCTCCGGTGGGCCAACAGTTAGAGCAGATGGAGCGATACCTCGAGCAAGTAGTGCAGTAATTGTGGTTGGAGAGTGACCTAATCACAACCCATGTTTGGATGTTTCAGGTTTTAGCGAATGTAGGGCGCTCTATGCTGGTGAAAAGGTCAACTGGCGGATCTGTATATTCCAACTGAAACAATTGTCGAAATGTCCCTTCACTTTCAGGTTGACATATCGTCACACGTTGGTTAAAATGAATAATCAGCAGCTTGTTAGCATCCACTTACAGCTTCACAAATGTGCTACAATGGTAGTGCTAGAGTGGTGTGCGTTCACTTTGAAAAAAAACAAAAAGATGTTACAGAAGTTTGATTATCCTCAGGAAATTCTAAATAACCAGCAGTGATCTGACAAACACAGCAAAGATTTTTACCATAATGTCTCTCTGCAGGGTTTTTCCTGGCTCAGTAAGGGCCTGGTGGGGGGGCGATGCTTGACAGTCAGCGTGACCGATGGGCGTACAGTAATGGCAATTAGTCTGCGTCACCTTATGTGAAGGAAATCAATGCATTTTCTTGTTATTTCTGACAGATTGATGGACTAAAAAAATGTCTATATTATAACAACATCGGATGGGAGGAGGGGTGTTGGGTTGGGGAGGCAGTCGATATCAGAGACCCTGCTTTAGAGGATAAACCCCCCTTCGATGGCAGACAACAAACCACGGTTAAAGGTGCATTTCACCCCTCACTGTTTGGCCATGTGGAGCTGCTGGAGAAAGTGGAGGCTAAATCACCCAAATAACTGGACAGGATGACTCTGGACGGTAAAACTGACATTAAAGACAAATTCTTCATGCAATTTCATATTATTAAACGCTATTTAAAAAAATAAAAAATAATTTAATCTGTAACTTTAACACTTACATCTGCTGGAAACCATCAGGAGTATGATATTATTATAATAATCCCAATATAATACACATTTGAATTATTAGTGATGGATTCAATGGATGAATGGAATAATTAAGACAAAGAAAATGCATAAAGGGCAAAAAAAAAAATCCTCCATCCAGGCTACTTTTCTTTCATTTCAGGACTAATTATAACAGTCTCCTGCTGTGCCTCACAGATGTGCTAATGTAAAAGTCCATATGGAGACTTCTAGAGATGGACTTGCTAGTAGTCTCAAAACATATTCCTATGGCCTTAATATTAGCAAACATGCTAAAGACATGTTCTGAAACCAGCCACCATCTCACCACACAATGAGTCACTACCGCTGCTAATACTGTTATAATATTCTTACATTTCTTCATCTTAGAAATGGAACAGAATCAGGAGGATGTAAATCCCTTTTTTTTATTAATGAACCAGGTTAAATTATGTAGCGCAAACAATCGTACGGAGCCGACATTTGGTACCTCAAAAGAGTCGTGCAAGGACAGAGAGAATCGAAACCCCTGAAGTATGGAAAAATATTTAAACAAGAGGAGAGGGAAATAAATGAGAGAAGATGGTGGGTTTAAGTCCATCAAAGATTTATCTGCCAGAAAGCAAAGGGCTGTCTGAAGGACCTGAGAGAAAGATCACAGTGCATTAGTGAGGAGACAGAGAGGAGGAGATTTCCGGAGAGCTTTGGGGAGGATGGTGGACAAAGAGAGGCAGATTAAACTCTACCTGTGTACCAGTTTTCCTTCTTCTGTAAAATCCTTTTGATTCTAAGTGTAGAACACATTAAAGCAAAGAAACTTTTCCAAAGCAAACACTGAAAATAAACAGAATGAATAACACTTCTACTGAAATACATAGCAAAAGTCCATTATTTATACTATAAGAGCTTTAAGTTAAACCTAATTAATGTGGCATATGGAATAAGTGGTTGGTGTCATTCTTTTCATACACGATACGCAGATTTCCCATCAGGCACCTGCAGCAGTCTCATGTCTGTGATGTCATGTTGATGTCACCCTCTTTTCCTGGCGCGGTGCCACTAATTGGGGTTTCCCATTATCGAGATGAGGTGTCTGACAGCTCTGCTGTCGCCGTGACACTCAGTGGACGGACAGCTTTTGAGTTAACCTTTTATGTGAGTTCATTTTTATTCTTAATTTCTGTTTAAATAAAGCGGACTGACACCCATTGGCAGCATAACACAATAAAATATACCAAGTGGTGCTAGGAATGATATCATCAGGTGACACATTATGCTTCAGCTTCACACAGCACTTGATTTAACACAGTGAAATTTCAGATACATCTTTCTTTTAGTGAATTATCACGCATAAGGATATTAACGAACGGCTCTTCAATAAGAATTTTTTGCTAATAGCAGTTAATGAGTTAATGCAGTCGGATGTGAGGCACATTCATGTGCGCAAAATCACAATTTCTTTCAGATAAATAAAAGAGAACTTCATCACAGTGAAAATGTAAAAAAAAGATGTATATATAATTTGTTTATTGCTGTATGTACACAGCTCATATCCTTTGCATGTTTTGTTTTGAACATTTAACGTACATTCTTTAAAATAACTCATTTAAAATGAGTAATCAGATTACGACAATAGTTTGTCTACCAGAATTCTTGTTAATTAATATGTTGTGAGAAGGTTGACTTAGTATGTGCTTGTTGTTATCAATTCAGACAAAGTGCTGTGAGTCCGATTTCATCACGATTTGATTCCAATTAAAGACAATAAATTATCAAACCGGCCCTAAATGAATGTAAAGATCTTTGCTACATTTTATTTTTGCACAAATCTACAAACGCACCCTTTATTTCCATTGTTAAATTTACAAACCAGTAACCAGTATCCCTCTGGTATCTTACTCCAGTGCGTTGAGGTGTCCCTACTTGAAACATAGTAGGACTGGGTGGGCCCTACACTGCACGGTGTAGCTTTAGAAGCTGTCCTCTGTGAATTTCTTTGTGCATAATCTAACGCTGTCACACAATGGTGCAAATATTATTCCCAACAGAAACACATGATATTGCATGTGATTATTATGCAGGCAGGGAGGGTGTTGAGAATTCTTGTATTATTGCTACAGTGTTTCCTGGAAATAAGAAATGTTGTGAAATAAATATTTTGTGCATAATTTAGCTCTTATTGTCATCATCAGGTGCTCAGTCTGGTGCGGAGAATCTGCATACAGACGTCATTTATATTTTGACGTTAATGGATTCTTGCTGGATGTGACAAAATTCATCACCAGTTAATATCTGAGAGTCGCAAATGCCAAGTGGGCCACGAAAGAACAGGCAGCACATGAGTTCTGATTTATGGGGTCTTTGACTCGTAACACACACCAGCAGATAGCAGCAGTTGGGTGACAACGTAATCACATCATAAAAGGGGGCCGGTATCCTGTGCACATGTTTAATCTCGCCTTCCTCCATCTCCACCCGGAGTACAGTACTTATCTTTGTAACTGCTAAACCAAAGTCGGTTATTGAATTGCTTTTTATTAAAATCTTCATCGGGGCATGAAAAACTCATCGCGTGCTAGGCGGCTGCATTGGTAGTTCATTGAACACCCCGATGTGCCATGTCGAAGTCTTTAGGGTACCTTCTAATTTAATTTTCATGGGGCCCATGTGAACAGCATGGCTGCCTGTGCGTCACAGCATGCAAACAGAAAATACCAGTTTCATGAATACTGCATGCCTGGCTGACAGGTAATCTGTGACTTCAGTGCAGCCTTTTTTTTTTGTCCACATCCGTGAATTCTCTGCAGATACATGACTCTAGCAGATCTTCAAAGCCACATCTTGAAGTGGTCGTGCACTTTGAGGGCAACTCCTCACGCACTTAGCCACAAAACACAAATGAGAAAACATAAAAAGCTAAAAAGGAAAGGCAAGGGGGCACAAATATAAATGAAGACATCCGGCGCTGTAATATTTAAGACCTTTTTATGAGCAAAACTGAAAACCCTGCATTGTAAATGATGGCGGTTGTATCGTCCTGGCAGGTCCATAAAACAAGACTAACAATTAAATGGCCACGTACCCGGAAAATAAGACATATGCGCCCATTCCAGGGATGCGGAAGGATTTCTTTTTGAGCCAGTTTTCCAGTGCGACAGTGTCCAAACTCGTCAAAGGATATCAGGGGGTGCAGGATGGTTTCCATGGCACTGCCAGAAAAATGATAGAATAATCTGGAAACGCAGCAGCCGATACTCTGGTCTGATGAGTATTTACCTACGGGGGGTACGCTCATTCCTTCCGTTTTATCTCAGCGAGCACATATGGTGCCCTGTTGCAGGCGCCTCCAACAGGAACGTCTGTTTTACAGAGGACGCCTGCAGTTCATTTGTACAGCTTCTGTGCACTTGGTTGTGCGGGAATGCAGAGCCATAACAAAAGAGACCTCTGGTTAGAATAGAGGAGACTTTTCTCTCGCCACTGCGGTCAAGGGGTGTCACGCTGTGGTATTTACACCGTGTGTGTTCCAGTCACAGTGACACAAACGAGAACACGGCCCTGACAAAGACCATTTTTAACCTCCCGGATCAATGGCCGCCACCCTCATTGCCCTTCAGATGGCGAGAACTCCTGTTGAGCCTACGTGAGCCACTCCACTTCATTCTCTTAAGTACGCCTTTGCCCAGACATCTAAGGTGACAGGCGGTCCTCTGGGATGCATTGATTGCAGTGACCCCTATGGGAGTAAGGGGTACATATTTATTTGCCAGTGGACAGCTGTCCTTAAGAATAACGTTAACAGGAGGCCACAGAGACGTACTTTGACGGCCGACGGTGGCTCCTCCGAGGCTTTTTCAACCACCTGCGTCATCACCTTCATCTCCATCACAGAAAATGTATATCCACTTTGAATTAGTTTATCAGCTCGACCTCGCAGGTCCACCCCTCATGATTTGAATGCGCCCCCCAGTCGATCATATTTACATAATGAGATTGACAATGTCAAATCCGAGACGACTGTTCCAAAATCTGCCTCGACTGGAGGCGTCGGAGGTGAAGGGTGATCGAGTCAGATTGCTGGAAAGAGTTCAGCGTCTCATGATTGTAGCCACATTACGGACTACAAATAATAACCTGTGCCCTTTTGTTTTGTTTAAAGGACAAATTTGGAGCAAGCTGTTTGTTCTGGGGGTTGTGTGATGAATTAAAAGTATAAAAAACAAGTATATAAACTCAAGGTTTATCCATTGGATGGCACATAACGGACAGATTGTGATCTCAAACTGTGCTTTGCAGCAAAGTGAAGGTGGATGATAAAATCTCTTGCCAACTCAGCTCATTTATAGACAATGCCAAAATAAACTGACATTTTAGCAAATGGAAAGCAGACTCTATGTTTATCTCAACTCACAGAAAAAAAACCCACTTTATTTCCAAAGGACAAATTTTCCCTATATTTGTATAGGTCCATACTGGTGAAGCATTGACAGTAATTCGGCATCTCCTCGACACTTCAAAATAAAATACCTGAAAGATCACACACAAGCTGAGAGAATCATACATGTTTTAATGCTGAACTTTGTGGTTCTCATATAAGATACATTTTTACAGATATTAGAATTAAATAGATCCTCATAATTATAAAAAAGAATGCATAAAATTGCTGATCCAAGGACTGCAAATTGTAAGCTGATTTCTTCTCCCTCATGAGTCTAGTAACCGTCGCAATAATCTTTCACCATTTAATCTCCGCTGCTTTTTTCTTAATTTTTAATGTCGCCATATCAACACCCACGCCCCCTCCTCCTGTCACCGCATGCACGGAAACAGACGCGTCACCCGCCTTATAATGATTTTCCATAAAATTCTTGCTTCTCAGTGTCAGAGCTCCTGCTGAGTTGTTTGGTCTTAAAGCAGTAACCAGCTAACCGCCGTCATGTCGCAACAACGTGACGAAGGCAGATTCCACCGCATAGTTTCACATACACCCAGGAAATGGAAATGCTGTACGAACCTGACAAATTAAATTCCTCTTTGACATTATTAATAAACACATTGCATTGCTTGAAGCTGATATTACAACTAGCTGATAGCTGTCAACCCCTTCATAAGAGTTATTGTGAGGTGCTTTTGTCAAATTTAACACCTGTTGATGTTGCGTTACCCCTGATAATAATCAAGTCTCAGATCAGATTATACACCTCGAATGATCAGAAGACTTGCTGCAGACTCAAGACACACGTTCACCGTCACTATGGCAACCCTCAAATATCCAAATATCTTCACACTAAGACAGGGTCGTTGTGTGACTCAGATTATTTTTGATGCCAATCATTTTGTTAGAAATTAAGTGACATAACCAGCATGTTTAGCAGTGAAACACATGAACGCTAGCGGTTTGACTTTGAGGATTGGTGACTTTTTGAAGGGATTTTGAAGTAGGGTAAGACCTGCAGCACAGGAACCAGAACTGGTTTCAGTTTCTTGCTGTTCATGCAAAATGAATTGTCTGATAGTTTCATATGTTGCTTGGAAAGTTCCCATCAGTATTCTAATAGACATCCTATTCTACATCAATTGGTATTGTATGCTAACATTAAATTCTTCCATGCCTTAAACACGCTGCTGTGGTCCTACAGTAGAGCAAGATCTCGCTGTACAACTGTTTGAGTCTTAAAAGAAAAAGGTGATTCATCACGTTCTCATCCCAACTCGTCACATGCTTGCATCACTTTCTAACACACTTGGTAGGACAGTGCATCACTCCACCAAAAGTACGGTAAGCACATGGTAAACATGAATTGAAGCAAAAACACTTCCTTAGCTTTAGGCATACCAAACATTTGTTTAGGCTTAAAATAACTATGTACACTGAGAAAAAACTTTAACAAATGTAACACATGTACGTTTCCATTCTTATACTACATCATCCTACTCACACTCCCAGTTAATCAGTCTCACTCCCAACTTCGTCTAATAACGACACTTGGTCAATGACCCTCGGCGTGTGATATCCATGCATGGAGGCACCCTTAAAAATCTGTGATATTTTCACCCAGGATATTTCTGTGTTTGTTGTGTGTGAAACAAAACACTGACTTATTTTGTCACATCAGTCACGTGACTCGTTATTAACGCCAGTCATGAGTCAGTTAAGTTAATGTTAACCACCCTATCCTTAACCTAACTAAGTACTTTTTTCATTAATCCCAATTATAAAAACCTAACCTCTTGTAGCGGAAGTTTATTTTAAAACGACACAATGGATGTTTGGTGTGGAAACTGATAAGCCATCCCTAACACATCTCAAACTGATGCTAGAAGGGTACATAGAGGGCAATCGTTTGAAGCTTAGGAGCACTGACTAGTATTTGACGAGTTGGGAGTGAGAACCTGTAGCTCTGAGAGCATTTTCTTTTTATTGTGTTGACTTGAAGAACCGTTGTGTCTCATTCAGACGCCAAAGGGTGCCTTAAGCGTCAATATCAGGCACCGAGGGGCGTGACAACGCTGGTTTATTTATTAATCTATTGATTTATTTTCTTGTAAATCACAGCAGTTTGTGTACAAAGGATGCTAAGTCAAATATCAGCATATGAGCCTAACTATGGAATTCAATGACAAGGACATAGTTATACAAGATACCATGTTAAGAAACTAAAATAATGAATATTATAGAACAAGAATTCAAAGGTCATTTGTTTTGTTAAGAGACAAAACTACAGGAACAGTAATATGATTTAATTAAGCTCCAAACAGCAGTTGCCAGGAACACTTTTGGCACTTGCACTTCTAAAACATTAATAGACTCAACAGCTCTGCGTTTTTTAAGCCGCGGATACATCTCTCCCTTTCACTATTCCATCCCTTCAATATTTCTCACATTTGATGTGTTTGCAGAATTACACCCTCTCCTCTAATGATGGACGATGCCACCCTGTGAATGAAGCGTGGCTGATTTGCGCTGTCAACTAAAGAAGTGAAACTCAAAGACACTGACAGGTTGTCACTGAGCACCGAACCTTCGGGCTGATAGATTTTTACTTCCATTCTCGAGCTGTCATGTAGCACCCTGCTGTCTCTGACCCCCCACCTACCAAACATGACTTTCATGGTTGGCTTTCCTGCTCCTTGGTAGGATTCATCAAAAAGTCTTTACCTTTTCATCGAGGGTCATTTGACATAATCATGTTGGAAATGATTCATATGTAATTAATTATTAATTATTCTTAAAGCTGCTCTATGGAGAATGCTAGTGCCTTAAAGGTTATGTTAGTTGTATGGACTGCAACTAAACTGTGTTGGACCAGTCTATCTGTTCTTGAATGCTTGGTGCTGTTTTCATGTGGCATTATGTTTCAGATTGTCCGTCCTTATGTCTGTCCCATTCTCACAAATGCGATATCTCAGATAAGTATTTTCTTAGACTTTGGCACAAACAAACTTTGTTGGTAAAAGGTCAAAGTGACTTCACATCCCTCCAATTCTTGTGAATGTAATATTTCAGGACAACATATTCTCGCCCCAGTGTGTCAAAAACTCGCAGCATTGTTGGTGCTCTTAAGCTTTAAATCGATGAAGCTCTACTTTTTCCCTCTGGCAAAGGTTACAGACATGTTAGGGATGGCATGTGTCCTTTCAAAATAAACCTGTGTCTTTACAGGGAGTTTAGGTTTAGGCAACAAAACAACTTAGTTTTAGGAAAGGGGGTGGTGGACATTACTTACCAAATGACTAAAGACTAGCTACACTAACTAATGCCTAATGACTGACGTGACAAAATGTCAAAATCTGCTTTTAGTCTAACACGGGACATGAACAGTGGTCTCCTGAACCAAAGTCCTGTGTTTGTTTGACATGGATGTACACTGCAACTTGACTGGTTGGTGGAGGCATACAAACAGCTGTATTTCTAGATTATTTCACATTTTTTTTGCTGATTCTCACCATATAGAGAGCTGAAGTCATGATGTTTTGTCCAGGCAAGCCTCATTCCCTCATGCAAATGACTAACTCACCAATTTATCTCTCATTCATCATTTCTTTCATGTCTTTCTGAAGAAAACAACATTTCCATGGGGTTTTCTCTCCATATTTTAGAACTAATCAGCATCTACAACAGTACTTGCTATTAGATATTTAAGCTTTTTGATTTCACCTATTTTTTTTAACATTAAAGAAAACGTTGATACATTCATGGATGTCCAGTAAAAAAAACAAAAAAAATGATGAGCCATAATCCTTATGTAGGAATAATGGAACTACTGGGAGACCCTCTAACAGCTTTCCCATTTAGCATCATGGTTGCTTGATTAATTTATATTTATGACTCTCTCACCCATCTGCCTTTAGCCACTGTCACTCGACGGATATGATGATAAATAACCATGAATAAATTAATCATTGTCAGTGGATGAAATGAAGCCAACGGCAGCTATTTAGTTTAGAGTATGAGGCTTGTCTCTAAAATCTATAAAACTCAACACACGAGCTGAATAATACATAGTTGTATGTCATTTACATTTGGATTCGTACAATTGTGTACTTCTTTGTCAAGGCTTTATTCCATTGAATGTTTTTCAGGTGTTAAACCGTTAATATGGCAAAATGTTGATTTTTCCATGCCAGGCTCCTCTTTACTGCCAGCAGATCAGTAATTGTTGAGAAATCAAGACTGGGGAGTGCAAAATGATTTGAACAATATGAATATTGTTCAGCGCGTCATTTCCTTTAAAATTGGGCTTGCACCACACGAGATTTAATTTGTTTGGTCTCTTGCTAAAAAGAGGAAAAACCAAGACTATGCCAAATGTTTTCATTTTTTTATTCCTCGGTGTACCGTTTTCCCTCTGTAAGCTTAGCAGCAGCTAACAAACACATTGGCCACAGTTAAACTTTCTCAGTGAAATCGTTGCCCAAGACAGAGGCTAAAGTGATGTGATCCATACAGTGGCAAAGTTGGAAGCAAGGCAACTCGTTTAATAATGCCATTAGTAACACTTCAAACGATTGCAACCCTCTGAAACCGCAATAAAAGCCCGACCCAAAGGAACAGTTTTTTAAACTCAGTGCTGTTTTTGTGTATTCTGCAAACCCTACAACATATATTTTTGACAAAGTATGTTTTTCTCAAGGCTATACATAGTCATTATAGGAAAGTAAATGCTATATACTGTAAATAATACTCCTGGGCTACAAGTGGAAGAACTATTATGGCCGGCGGTCTACAGAGTCTATTTAGTGAAGCTGAGCAAAACACCTTCGTCTCAGTGGTTCTTTTCCTTCCAGCAGTGTACGTTTTGGACTGATCGGAGAAAATTCATCATCTCAGATCCACATCTGTCCGCTTTGTCTAACATGGCGACAGCTCTCTTGCCATACCGCAGGAAAAATACAGACTGAAAATAAACTGCAAGTCTGTGACAAACCTACAAAGTATACTTCAAAGAGAATTCTATGCATTTATCAGATGGAAAACTCTCCTAATATGCTGATACCATGTGGGTAAATTGATAATAATTGCTCGAAAAGTGATAGAATACGCTCGAATAGACGCACAACACAGCATCAATCACATTTTGTGGCATTTGATGACGTGTTTATCATTAGCCTGTGTATTTCCCCCTCATTATTTATCTGTCTGCCTGTCCATGTCCTCCTCCCATACTGATGGCCGGGTATTTATGCTCTCCCCGCTAGTATCCTCAGCGGATTGCTTTGTCCTAATTGGAGAGCTGAGTTAATTATCCCCCAGCCTGTACTTGGCACTTTATCTAGACCTCCCCAGAGAAACTGTTGGGTTTGACTCATAATTCAAAAAAAAAAATCGCACTGGGGTGAAGGATGTGGATGTGGGAGCACCCTGACCTGAATTAGGCCTCCGATTGATGGATATGGATCGAGGATGGAGAAATCAAGAGCAATCCATCATAATTTCCAGCTGTCAGCTTTCACAGGGATTGCATAGAGCTAATTGGAAAGGCCTGCATCGAATTGCAGTTTTTCATTTTGCTTCCCTCAGGGTTTCACCGAAAAGCAACTCATCTGTGTGTTTGGTCTTCATGAAATCAAGTCACAGGATGAGAGGAAACGAACAGGACTCATGCTGTGCGCAAGACAACTCGGGGGGGCGAATTTTTCCAATCCCGACCCCCCAAGTGTTCCAGATGCAAGGCCCGTAAAATGTAAAAAAAACAAAAGAAACTTGGCTGACCTTGACAAAACTGATGTTTGTTTTTGCAAGTGCACTCTTTCTGTTTTTGTTTATTTTTCCCACATTACTTTTGTGCAGAGCAGATAACTTTCAAAGTTTGTTTACTATAACCAGCTTAAAACATGGTGAGTTATATTGACGTTAACATGCAGAATCAATTTTACTATATAATGGTATGGATTATTCTCATTATAAAGGCAAACTTTATGTTGACGTTTAGTTAGGCAGCAATCCTTCAGTTTTGAAAAGCTAGCCTAATGGGAAAGTGTCTTTAACTTTCAGCCAGTAGGGGGCGACTCCTCTGGTTGCAAAAAGAAGTCTGATTGTCTATAAATCTATGAGAAAATGACTCTACTTCTCTCTTGATTTATTCCCTCAGTAAACATTGTAAACATGAGTTTATGGTCTCAATCTCTAGTTTCAAGTCTTCTTCAATACAGCATGATGTTCATTTAGTAAATGATGCTCCATTTAGAGTCAAACAGACCATAAAGCAGGGTATGCTTTAGGGCGGGGCTACCTTGTGATTGACAGGTGCTACCGGAGCAGTATCCTCCACAGCACTCCTCCGCAGTCCAAATATGGTAACTTCCTTACACTGGTTGCCAAAACGACAAACTCTGAGGTTTAAAACAGAAGTCCACAAACCAATGGGTGATGTCAGAACGACTAGGTCCTCTTCTTACATACGGTCTTGGCTTTTATTTGATGGTTTACAATTTATGCTTCCATCACTGTGTGATGTCAGAAAACTGCCTCTTCATGAAGTTGGGGTAGATGGAATGAGTCCAAGATTAAAAGTAGGAACTCCTACTTTGGGTTCCATTGTACTTTTTCAAGTTGGAGGTCCGAAAGCAGCATAATTAACATGGGCTAGATCCCCATTATGTAATAACATAACTGTGGAGGTGGAGATGCATTCCTACAGTTCAGGATTAGCATGAGAAAGTGTGCAAAAAGTCTTAACTTGTTGGTGATTTAAGGGTGAATGAAACTATGATGAGTGGCTGCATCGTTTTACCTGACCTAGCCCTACTTGGCTCTTTGGAGGAAATTGAATGCTAGTTAAATTTTGAAGTTTATCACAAAAAAAAACAGAACACGAAGAGCAAATCTAGGGGCAGCCAAAGTGTTACTGACATTCATTGCTAAGAAATTGGAGAAAGTCGGGGCTGACAGTGTTGAAAAGCTGAGCAGAAAAACACTAAACCAACAGTGGCCACTGTGGCTGAAGAAGTCACATCAATCAAGACAATAAAAAAAATTCACTAAAGGATATATGTGCGATATAATAAAAGTTTAGGACTGTGACTATGATTCATTTCATCATCGATTAATCTGCCGTTAATGGCTCGGTGTAAAAACTGTCTCAAAACAGTGAAAAATGTCCCGTCACAGTTTCCCAGAGCCCAAGCAGACCGCTTCTCATGGCTTATTTTGTCAGACCATAAGTCCAAAAGCCAAACGTTGATAGATGAACTGATTATTTCATCACTTATTTAATTAACATGCCTTGTTAGTATTTTTTTTTTTTTTGTTTGCTTCATTTTAATTTTCTAGAAATATGTGGCCTTATTTTGGCCGCTTTTTACTTCATTTGCCTTCTTCATCTCTTTCTCATTCTTATTGTTATTTTAGGGGAAATGGTGCGGCACACATCATAAATGACTTCTCAATCAAGTGTGAAATACATAGTTTTTTTTTCTGAAGCCTCTAAACCATCAGGGCTGTAGATGTGTTGGTTAAAGAGAGAGCTCACTCTGAATCCAACTCACTTAAAATCAACAAACCAAAGCAGGAAACAAATCAAAGCAGGTAGCATAGAGAGAAAAAACATTGTAGCCTATAGCACTGACCTTGGACCCCCAATGAAGACATGAAATACAGCAACCTCAAAGAAAATCTTGCTGGAGGAAACAAAGAAAGACCTTCGGACTGGAGAATAAGTGCTGTGAGCTCATAGCAAAACCTAGGAAACAATCTGCCATTACTCTTTCTGTTAAGTATCCACAACATTCAGGTCTTATCACTAGTTTCGAGGTTGAATAACTTCTTGAACGTCATTGAAGTGATTGTAAAGAAAGAAAACACCAAAGCCTTGTGGGCTTTTTCTCTTATGCCATTGCATCTCTAAAAAACAAAACACTTTGAGTGACATGAACATAAATAGGAGAGCATCATCGGATTGTGTCTCTTGAGACGAATTTAATTCAATTTTCCAGAAAGGACTGACATTACACATTTTGTATTATAGATGATAGATCCTGGAGCAACCCCCCCAACAGGCTTGTGTGAATTGACAGGACCGCATAAAGCAAAGCTTGTAGATGCTTTTCTCCTCCAAGTCTTCTTCAATCTGCGTCCCATTTTCTCTCTCTCTCTCTCTACTCCTGAAAATGAATGATATCCAAGAGTCATTCTAAAAAATGAATGCCATCCCAGACTTATTATGATTTAATGGAGCTCCAAGATCCTTTCCTCTTACGATTAAACACAAGTTGATTCTTTCACTGCACTCAAGAGGCACTTTCAAATGTTGGAAACATAATTGTCAGTGATCTGATTTCTCTTTCTGTAGCCTTTAAACCTTTGAGGCTACACATGTGTTGGTTAAGAACAGAGCTTACCCCGATCAAACATTCACTGAACACTTTTGTTTTTGCTCAGAATTGAAAGAAAAGATCCAAGACTTTTTCGAAGGCTTTTTTTTCTCTCTCAGAAGTTAAACCTGACATATGCGGTATATCAACATGCTGATTTAAAAGCATGATTCTTACACAGCTATGACTTGGGCTGGTCACAATGACAAGCCCCACTCTTAAATGTACAGTTTCATCACACAACACAGACGCTGCCAGTCTTGAGGTTGTGTGCTGTTTGCATGCTGACTATGCAGCTGTTTGCCAGTGATTTGGATTTCCCGAACGTAAGTCGTCTCCAATGTCGTTTTCCGAGAAATTGGCACCTCATCCGTCAGACTTCTCAACGGCATGACCACTTGCAATCCACGCCAGCCCACATCCGGCTTCTCATCTTAAAGATTGTCTGACACCAGCCACCACCCTGAGAGCTGATTAAAATCAAAGAATTTCTGCACAAATTGACAGAAAAACATCTCAGTGAAGCTCATCTGTGTGCTCATCAACCTCAGCAGGATCAAGACCTGACTGCAGTCCGTCATCATAACTGAATTGAGTCTGGCGCTTTGGAAAAGTGTTTTCTTCACGGATGAATCCTGTGTGACCAAAACAATACATATCTGTAGCCCCAGTTTTGTGAAATCCATAGTTCAGGGTGCCTATTAAATGTATTTTTTCAAAATAAAACTGCACATTTTTTTGAATGGATTTGGATTGTAAGCAGGCCAAGGCACACCTGTGTACTAATCATGCTGTTTAATCAGCCTGCCACACCTGTCAGATGGCAAAGGAGAAGTACTCACTGGCAAGGATTTGAACAAATTTGTGCACACACTTTGAGATAAATAAGCCTTTTGTGTGCATTGAGAAAGTCTATTATGTTCTATTACTACTCATGAAAAATGGGAGCCAAAACAAATGTTGCGGTCATAATATTGTTCAATGTACCAAATGATGCAATACAATAGTCAACGTAATAAGACAGGATGAGTCTAAACGATATGGAGTTCCAAACGTTGCTCTCAGTTGAGACACTATCTTGTTTATAAGTGCCGGCATTGTATTATTACTGAAGATATTATTGTGTCAGACTCAGTTATCTCTGTCACAATATGTCCAACATTCTCCGCTGAAACAAATATGTGAAAAATACCTCTTTGATTGATGCTATTTCATATTTTATCTCCATGCAGAGAACAAACAAAGCAGCAGTCACAAAGTGGTAACCAAAATGCTAAATGCTACCGGCTCTGTATGAGCACGAGGTGCGAACAGTAATCACCTTTATCAGATGAATATGATCGTATTTATTCTCCTCATACCTGCTGCTTCCTGTATTTTGTCTCTGGTGGCAGCTGAGTACAGCTTCTTACCAAGTAGACTGAGTGTAATAAATATTTAAGGCTGGGACTTGTGAATCATTTCTTCATTGATTAATCTTCCGATTAATGGCTTGGTGTATACAAAATGTCACAAAATGGTGAAAAATGTCCCATCACAGTTTCCCTGAGACCAAGCAGACCGCTTTGAATTGCATATTTGGTCAGACCATTAGTCCAAAAGCCAAACGTTGAGTAATCGACTAATCAGTTCAGCAATATAGTCAACATTCTTTGTAAGTATTTCTTTGTTTGTTTCATTTTAACATTATAAAAAATGTGTGTGCGTTCCTTTGCTGATGCTGTTTCTTCATTTGCTTTTCTTCATCTCTTTCTCATTCTTATTGTTACTTGAGGGAGAAATGGTGAATCACACGGTAATTAATGACTTCTCAGTCAAGTGTGAAATAAAAAGGTCTTATTCTGTGTATTATTTATTTATTTATTTTCTGTAGCCCTTTAAACCTTTTTGGGCTGCAGATGTGTTTACCCTGATCGACCTTTACTTAAACTCACAAACCCAGCTGATGCAAGAAATATTCACCAAAAATAAGGCATAAGGCAACAAAACAAAGCAGGTAGCATGTTCTGTCGAGAGAAAAAAAAAACTTTTGTAGCCTATAGCACCAACCTCGGACCCCCACTGCAGACATGAAATGATGTAACTTCAAAGAAAATCCTGCTGGAGGAAAAAGGTGAAACACCTTGGACTGGGCAATAGGTGCTCTGAGCTTGTAGCAAAAACTAGTAAATGGATATATGAGCTGTGAAAATGAAAGAATGTTGGGCATTTAATGGCAATTTAGATTTGAAAAGCGTTGCCTATGTGATCTCTTTTCAGTGAAAGAGTTTCCCCCAGCTTTGAGTTGAGGTTTTTGATGCTGCACACCTCGGATAACTGTGATCAGACGCTCAGCGCTCCTCGAAATGTGTATTGACTATTTGATAGTGCGTCGGCTATCTCCCAGACTCCAATGAAATCACATGCTTCAGCCTGGTTAAGAACCCTGGAGTGACGATCTCTTAATAGAGGAGTTCTGTTCAAGGAGCTGGAGAGATGCAGCAAAGGAGACACTTGATAGAGTGGCTGCTTTGGAAAACTGATGAGAACGACAAGATGCCGCGAATGTGATCCAAATACCAACTGGTCCCGGCTCGGTCTCCCGGTCATAGGCAGATTGGTGTGAAAATTGGAACCTTGTAAGCTGACCGGCCCAGTGAGCGAGGTCTTGAATGAGCACTGCCTTCACATCTGTAACTCATGCACATCCACGATGTTATCATGCATGGCAATGCGAAGGACTATGAATACCAAGTCCGATCCACAATAAACCTAAACACTCTCACTTCAGAAGTGCATTACCAAGGTGAAATGTCCAACGCCCCGGCCTAACCAATCCCTAGAATCAATCTGCCACAGGCAAGGCAAAGGATTTTCTACAGGGTCGTGGAATCAAACCAAAGCAGTGCTGCTACTTGCCTTTGATGATGGAGCGAAGCCTATTCGATTTTTCAGATGTGATAATGCATTTTTTTTAAACTGGTATATTGCAGATCTTGTCTCTGTGTTATTTAGTTTTATGATTTACTCTTGAGCTTAAAACCACAAATAATGGCCTGATTCAAACTACTGATAGCAACTATTTCCTGATTTATTTCCTGTTCCCTTAACATTACAATCCATCAAAACCAAACTGCGTTGTGGATAACGTTTTAATTAAAAACATATTTTGTCATCGATTTCATCTGTTTTTGCATGTATCACAAATACATTTCCAATGATAGTGCATGGAAGTAGGCTCGCAAACCCAGGACACTCACCCAGGAGCCGCTGTGAAACCAAAAGCCAACGTTCACTTAGATTCATTTTAATCCATAGCTCAGATAATGTCAAAATGAAGTCTTAATGAGCCAATAATTATGTTTTTTACCAAACATAACCAAATAGAATTGTTGCATTTTTTGTTTTGTTTAAATTTACAAAGTTAACCCCATGCTTAATGCTGTTCAAAACTGAAACAGTAATCCGGGTGAAAAAAGATGATCAAGATAAATGATCAGTTTTTCTATATTATCATATTAATGCTTCATTCAAATAGAATCAGGCAGACGGCAGACGAACAACACCTTCTGGACGGCACGGAAAAACCAAACAAATGATGGCAGACAAAACGAAGGCAAAACAAAACATGCATGACAGTATGTTGCTATGGTAATGGGCTGAAATATATTAAATGACATTAATTCTCATCTCCTATTTAATGTAATCATCCTAGTTATGTATGTGAAATGCTTTTTCCTGATATTTCATTTCTTTTCTCTTTGTGTAAGGAAGCCACTTAACATCAGGTTGTTAATTCTGTAGCTTAGGACGGCGAAAAGTTTAGATATTTTAACTTTTGGAGGCAATGCCATCCCTTAATCTTACCCTCCTAATCTCGTCCACTATAATTATATCAGGTTTTTAATCTTCCATAATGTTTATGAATTGTCATAGTGGTTTACAGACAAATTGCTCTCACCCTAGTTATGTTCCTCCCTTTATTGTTGTATTCGGAGTATTTATATTGTGACAAAAACCATGAATTAGTGCAAAATTAGACACATCATCAAATTGCTATTTGGTAAATCACCAAGTTGTTCAATTTTACACCCAGCTATCTTTCTTTATGTCCAGCCCTCATGCCCCAATTCGGTGTGACAAATTGTGATGAAGTAACATGGATGTAATATAAATTTCAGAACGGCAACATGACTGCAGTTTATGACAGGATGGACATGACTGATGGTGCTTGCAGCCAAGGGGATGTGGTAGAATACATGACAGGCTACTTGATCAGTTGATTAATACGCTGTGATTTTGCAATAAATACAAAATGAGCCGTGTATCTGTGCAAGTACCTTTCTGAAATGTGCCTGTAAAAGAAAGTGCAGTAGTTAACGTATTCTGTTGGTGTACTGTTAATGTAAAATTACTTTTTCAAAGTGGATTCTTTTTAAGATTCACTGCAGGCATTAACGGAAAATGATTAGCAACCAAGAACTTCCATGAGGCCCCAAATGTTCTTATAATGTATAACAGATGAAGCAAACATTGACGTGCTTGCCAATTAATGAAATTATATTTAACATTCTGCCCCGATTTAACAGGTTGCCCACAAATCCTAAGCTCCTTTCTTCTGACATAATTTGGTTTTGGACCCCGGCTAACGTTCCTTGATTAGATTTCTTTATTGATTCTGCAGCAGCCGTGAAGGTCGGACCATCACTTGACTCACAGAGGCTGACCTTCAGAGCGGCAGACAGTTGTCTCATTTCATTTGACAGGGATCATTTTTCTGGAATTGATGTTTCTGGATATTAGATATTCCGGTTTCGGCTTTTGTTAAAAATAAGCCCTCTTTTAGAAACGTGCATGGCATATGAAATAGTCATTCCACAGATTTCACACAGGAAGATCAGTTTACTTGTCAGAAGAACTAATATTCATCCTGTGAAAATAGTTGTTTAATGTCCTCTTTGGCTCCAAATGGAGCTCTCCGAAAGTCTGAGAAAACGACCCTGACAAAGTCATCAGATTTATCTCAAATTGAGCTTGAGACTTCACATTTTTTAACAGAAAGCCTGTTTGGAGTTTATAATAATTACCAGGCAGGGATGTCCTTGATGGCATTGATCAGCATTATGAACAATGAAGGATCAAATGTTTCTGGGAGCTCAGGGCTCAACACTAACTTCTAAAAGTGTCTGCCAGGCTGGCAAACAGGAATCAGCTATCTGTTGACGAATCTGAAAATATGGTTGCCATTAATAGTTACTGTTTATTTTAAGTAATTAACACACTTTGCAGTTAAATACCAGCTTAATGATGGAAACGTTACTTACACGCATGTCCTGTGCTGAGAGGCTTTGCAGGATAATCTTCCAGCTCATAGACACCCGGTACTTTGCCTAACGAGACTTGAGAGATTTGTTAACTTTTTTTGTTCAGGTTCATCTGGTTCTTTGTCAGTTGAATCAATTTCCACATCATCAACAACATTTGTGATGCTGTCGGGTTAATCGAACCATTCAAACCATTTAATTTGCATCACCATTGTCTTTAAAACAGTTGTGCGAGTTTATGCACCAAAGCAGGTGCAGCGTTGTCATGTTCTCACTGTAATTGATAGCACAAACATTACAAATTGATTTATTTTTGGGCGCCAGTTTGGCTGTTTGCTTTTTCTACTTTTTATTATGCTCACAAGTGGTGGTTGGTTGCCAATTTCTCAAAATAGTTGCATTACTGTCGAGCCTTGGAGCTTGACCCATATGAAGGATTTATAATGTGAAAGTTTCTATCACTGTTGCTTCAGTTTCGAACATTCTTTGTTTGTAGTCCTCCCCTCTAAAGTTGGACAACGTGTAGCGTCAACTGTTGCAACAGGTGACAATTACAGGATATTGGCAAATTTAGTTGTGTTGCTTTTTGTTTGACTTTTTAGTCATAAAGTCAGCAAAAGCTAATATTAGCCAGCATACTGGTCATATGAAGCAAAGTACTGCTGTAGTAGCCAAACCCTGGTGTGTATTGGACTGTGTAAGGCTGTGTTTCATTTTGCATTAACTGTTTTCACACTGATCTTCAGCATTAATGAATACCTTGTTTTTTTTTTATTTGTATTTCATTGTCACTGGTGTTACATGTTTCATCAGGTTTGATGTCACGTTGCTTTACAAAATGAAGCCATTTTGGACGTCTGCAATCTACTCCTATGGCCTTTCTCTGATTTTTATTAAGATACTGGATAAATAATACATTAGCCAACATTGAGTAAACGCATCTAGTAATTTGTGCCGATACAGTTTGAGGTAATACATTAATATCTACCTTTTAAAGAAACTAAATGATCTGCACTTATCAAGGTAACCATATTAACATGCTGTGAGTGTCCTTTGAACTTATATTCAGATCCATGCTTTCATCTCATCTATCATTTGATCTTGCATGCTGACATATATAAAACTCCTGGCCTTTTTGCTTTCTCATTAAGCGAGAAACGGCAAAAAAGTGCTCCAAGCTTCCACTGTCAACTAAAGAAAGTCAGTCACCATTTCAAGGTTAATGGCATATCACTTTGAGGTGGTGGTGGGGGGGGGGTTTCGTGCAATGTCACACTAGCTGTTATAAAAGATTAGCGCCCAGAGACAACAGACATTAAACCAAAAAGCCTTCAGATTCATGCAGATACTCTGATCACGACAGCTCAGTCCGGAGGTCCAGCAGTGCCGCTTTATTGACCTTTTTCTGAAAGATTACACTTGCTCCAAGATTTAATTTTGTGAAATGTGACAGTGCTGTGAGCCTCCAGGACTGTCAGTGACATGAAAATATAATTTGCGCTTTGCACTCAGTGTGCGAGCCTCATTTAGCTAATGGAATATCCGATAGGTGGAAGAAACGTGTGCATTTGTTGCATTAAAGTAATAGAAACGTGTTCAAACGTGAGGTCCCTTGCATCACCGTGATTGCATTGCAGTGCAAGTAGCAGTCCTGTAGCCTATACAAAGACATAAACACGTCACCCTTTTATTGTCCTGTCTTTGTGGGTGTGTTGCACTATGACATCGCCATATGACAGCTGTCAAGTAAGGCTGTCAGGGCGTGAATAAATGAAAGTCGACGTAATAAGGGAGAGGAATCAGCAGCAGATGTCGGTCAGGCAGCTTTGCAGTCGTTAACAACGAGCCGGATGAAACTGTAGCAGCAGGAGACATGAAAAAAAGGTAAATAGGTAAAAAAAAGAAAAAGTCTGGTTGGAAAAAATGGAAAAGGAAAAACACCGAGACAGCTCCGACGAAGGGCAAGTACTGTATAATACATGACTATGAGCTAACGCAAAGCAGCTGTGTAGACAGGTGGTGGATGTGAAGAAAAGAGAAAGGGTGTGTTATGAAAGGGTCCAAAATAAAAAAAAAATCAGTATACACAACAGGCTGAGGACACGATACTCAGAATGAGGGAATATGGAATCAGACGGAAACTATCCATCTAATGCATCAATAATGTAATTAAAATGTTTCATTTCAGTGGAATTTCACTCATTTAATTCAATTTCACAGTCTAATGTGGCTTTTAATGGTCATATTGACAGCAATTCTGTCAAACCTTATAAAGTCGCGTAGCGATGAAAAATATATCAACTTCTCAACAAGAGTTTAATTTGTAGAGTTCATATCTTCCAGAGTTCAATCCCCTCTACTGCTACTACCACTACAACCACTAACTCCTCATAATAATAACAGTAATGATGATAATAGCAATAATACTACTACTACTAAAAATAAGAATAAGAATGATAATAATAATAACTTTTGGTGGCAATAAGTACTTTTGGTATAACATTGTATCTAGAGAGCTGATGTATTGAGCCTCTCAAAAATTGTATAACATAATTATTTATCCAATAAGAGAAGCAGACTCACTTAGTTTTTTGTAGGGCCGTGTATTGGCAAGAATTTGGCAACGACTCCAATATATGATATATGGTGATTATATTGTAGTATTGTATGCAAGACTTTATATGACAACTTATTTAACGTAATATGAAGAGCTGAGGCTGACTTTTTTTCTAGCATAAATTCAAGTCCTACTTGTTATTTAGCCATATTGCTTGGTATAAGCTATTTAGTATTGTTTCTGATTTAATAGGGTGATTCAAAACCTAATTATTCAAGGTTGTTTAAGAGAATATGAGTCCGTTTCACTCTGCTGACAATGCACTTTGTGTTAAAACGTTAGTCTCCTGATAAAGTTTGTTGCATTAAATATTTGTTCCCCAGTATACTCTTCTGAAGCAAAATGAATGCCGCAAATATTTGCATGTAAACAATTCATTACAAATGGACATCATTGTATGACACATCAATATTTTCTACAAATCTAGTCTTCTACAGTGATAGTAAACTGAACGTTTTGGGGTTTTTAACAGTTCCTCAGACAGAATAACACATCCAAAGCTGTCACTTTCAGTTTTTGGTAATTGTGATGGGCATATCTCAGTATTTGTCATTTTATAGTATGACTGGCAGATTAATAAGATACAGAAAATAACATTTTCTTACAGCTTTGACTTCCTCAGTACTGACCATTCGCATTTTGTTGTGTAAATTTAGATTTTTAGACATTAAGAGATGGTGAGGCAGACAAAATAACTTTCTATCAGGCTGAATTATCTTTTAAAGGTAGGAGCTGGTCAATAGATATGTGCTTTTGTATGAGTGCATAGCCAATAGTCCAATTTCATGAGTGTTTTTTGATGAAAGCAGACATATACATAACTAACATGAGCGCCCCACGATGCCTCGTCTCAGGGTGAAAGCTTCCGTTTTTGAATCCGCCGTGCTAAACAAGCTTTTCCTGACGCTGTCATCTTCTCTCGGGCCGTGGACATTCAGAAACCACCTGAAGGCCAGCAGCTCAAATGGAAGAAAGATAATCAGCAGCACACACACACACACACACACACACACACACACACACACACACACACACACACACACACACACACACACACACACACAGGCACAGAGCTGGAAAATCTATATGCAGTTAATTCTAGATATATGCCATTTAAACCTACTTCTTTTCACATAGTGCCATCTGGCCACTGTCACACAGAGCCACCTACCACTGAGGGATGTCTACCACAATGCTATGTTATTTGGTATTTCTCCCAAACAATTTGCAAAGCATGCTGTATATTTGAAGGTGGCATGGCTTTTAAACCTGACAATGTTGGTCGGCCTGTTTGTCTGTTCGTCCTCCACTTTGATATAGACTCAAATATTTCAAGAAAAAATTGAAAGATTGCCAAAACACTTTGTACACACATTCACGGTCCCCGAAAGATGAATCCTAATGACTTATGTGATCCCCTGACTCATGTAGAGCAGCTAGCAGTTCAAGGTTTTCACTTATCCTGTGAAATACCCTGACATTTACTGGATGGATAGGCACAGACATTCATGGCTTCCAGACATAAGAACATTTTTGTTTTCAGATCTTAACTTTCTGTTACGTTTTTCATACGGTAAGCTTGTATGAGTGTGCTATGTAAAATTCAGCAACCCTTTTTACTTGTGCTAACTGTGTAAAGGACCAGCGTAAACATGATGAATGCATAATTTATCGCTCTTCGTGAGAATTGCAAATTAGCATAAATAACCCCCAGATAACACCAATATTGTAGTCCTAGTTTGGGAGATCCATACAGTCGTACTGTCATAGGTATAGAAAAAATAAGAATAAAAAAAGCTTTGTAACAAATTAATTTGTCCAACACTTATGTTCAAACAACAAATCACATTCCTGTCAGCCTCAGTTGTACTTTGTTTTAAGTGCTCATTAACAAGTGCTCCTCTAACATCTGGAACATGGTCAATATTATCCCTGCTTAACATCGCCATGTCAACATTATCATTTTGAGCATGTTAGCATGCTGATGTTAGCATTTAGTTTAAAGCATCACCCTGCCTTAGTACACACAGTGATGCTAGCATGCTAATGTATAGCATCTACACAAATGTAGATTCTGCACTCTCAAACACAGGGTGAAATTTGTCTTCAGATTTCTAAACAAATATAAAGATTATATTAGGTCTATGTGTTGGACAGATATCAGAAACAGAACATTATACAATACAAAAGCACCACAAACTGCAGCCCCAAAAGCATAAAGTTGAATCATCACCTCTATAATAGTTGAAAAAGAAAAACACAAAACTGTCCATCAGTAGCTGTATATACATATATATGTATATATATACATATATATATATATATATATATATATATATATATATATATACATATATATATATATATATATATATATATATATATATATATATATATATATATATATATATATATATATGTATATATATACACATATACCTATATATACATATACAGCGGGTAAAATAAGTATTGAACACGTCACCATTTTTCTCAGTAAATATATTTCTAAAGGTGCTATTGACATGAAATGTGTTCTATAACTACTCAGTATAATGTTTGCTCAGTTTGCATGGAAAAGTAGGTTTTAAAATTCTCGTTTTTCCCAGCAGTTTAAGGAATTCCTCTGCAGTCCACGTTGGCTTAAAAGTTGAGACTGAGGTCACGAATGAACATTCAATCACAACTCTCCAAAACAGCTTCCACAAAACTGAACATTATAACTCCCTAGACAGGATATTGCAGGGTTGTTGCAGGGTGGGCCTGATAAAATGGAAACTGAGTGTTCTTCCTCTCACCTTTATTCCCATCTGTGGATGTCAGCTATGAGCAGAGCACAACTCAGTCAAAAAGAGGAAACCGAGGAATAAACCAAATTAGGGCTCCATGTTTACTGCAGTCGATTATCTTACTTGGGCAACTTTCAAGTCTTGGAGGTTGTTTTTCTTCCCCGACTATACAAGAATGACTGACAGCAAATGACGTCTTCTAAGAGGAGGAAAATGAGCCCTGGTATCTAACAGCACTCTCTGTAGAAGCAAGCAAGATTGCAGAGGAGGGCACCAATTTGATTCTCCCAATCTTATGGAAAAAAAAACACACTTTATTATTCTTTAGTCTGTTCTGTAATAAGAACGGTAATGAGACCAGAAAGAAAGACTTCCTGCCTACCCTGAGTAATTTTCTTTTTCTTTTTTATTTACCTGTCAGTATTATGCAGATTGCAAATAGGATATGCAACCCAGCATGTCCGGGGTTTAAAGATGCATGGTAATCAACCAAAATAGTAGCAGGCAGGCCCACTTTCTTCCAATGCCCTCAATCATTTTTTGAAAAACAAGCTAGAGCCTCCATTACCTGTTTCCTTTTTGCCTCCTGTTTTTTAAGCCTCAGTCTCTTTATATACTCTTTTTTTTTTAGAGCCTAATCCTTTAATCAACCTGCAGATTAATGGTTTAAGTCATTTTCATATACACAGATGTGTCCTAGTTTTAGGTTCTTAAATGTGAATCTTTGCTGGTTTTCTTAGTCTTCAATGATATTAAACAAAAATATCTTTCAGATTTTCAACTGCTTGTCTGACAAAACAAGACACTTGGATATGCTACATCATATTTTGGGAAACTGCAAGGGACATTTCATCTCCCAAAAGACAAAAAAATAATAAGCAGATTCATCTATAATTGCCATAACCTATTTTAAAGGAGACATATGATACTCATTTTTCAGAACTATACTTAAAACCCAAAATACGGGTTTTAACTTTCTTTGTTTAGATGCTTTAATGTTCAAAAAAACCTTTATTTTTCCTCTTACTGTCTGTCTGAAAATATCGTTTTCATTGCCTGCTTGAAACGCTCCGTTTTAGCGCCTGTCTCTTTAAGGCTGCCCTGAAAAAGTCCAGTCTGCTCGGATTGGTAAGCGTTTCGGGTCTTCTGCATCGACGCTTTTGGCGTCTTCAAGGTGTCACTGCCCCAGGGACACTGTCTTTTTCACTGCACAGAGTTTAGCGGCACTTCTACCCGGGACTGTATAGTTGAGACATCACAACCTTCTGGATGTCTTGAGAGCTAATTTAAATACACAGTGTATGAATACCGACTGAGCGCATTTTTCTCTGGATGGAGGGGTTTTCACACTTTCACAGTATTTATATATTATAACACCTAGCCCTGCTTTATGATCCAAAAAAGACATCTCACGTTCTACAATATGAGACCTTTCCTATAAGTGACCTGTACTTTAAGTATATTAAATCAAATGAGCTAGAATCTGCCCCACTTCTCTTCACACATTCACATTCAGGGGGAGTGTTGAATGTCTCACATCTGAACCAGGTCAGAGCAGTACTTTACTCTGGATCCTACTTGTGATATCGTGCCCAGACTTGCTCCCCTGACTGTCTCCCTGTCACCTGTAGTCGTCTAAAGCACGGACCCTCTGGCCACTTCTCGCCTTTGCTTCGCTTTCTTTTCGCACTCTGCAACAGTCTCTTTCTTTTCACTTACATGATGTGTTAAGGTGGCAAAACTGGAGTGATACAGTTTTCGGTGGCTTGTGACATGATGTGTTATTTTACATTAAAAACGAAGGACTATTCTTAGCAGGAGCTGTATTTGGTGGCTACACTGTTTATTTTGTATATTGCTCACATTAAACTTACAGCATTCAGTCTACTATCTGACAGGCACCATATTGTCTAGTTTTACTGATAGGATTCTTAATTGCATGACAAGTAGGCCTGTCATATTCCCTCTCCAAAGCTTTTTGCTATCTCAATAAAGAAACATTTTACTCAAGCGTTATCTCAAACCAAGTCTTTTCTAATGAACAACACATGCATGGACTGCATTGTTTGCTTGGATGCAAACAGCTGACAGGCATATAACTAGCACTTATCTAGATTCCACTTGTTTTTTCTTAATTTTGAGGGTAATTTACTGTACAGTTGGTGTACTGCAGTTTGGCAGGCAATTTAAGGACATTAGCTCATCTAAATGGTTTACTGAGTAGCTGTAATTGCCTAATCCTGGCCATAAGCACAATAATAATAATATGGTCTGTTAACTAGCCTGGATGAAACAAATAATTACACAGTGGATAGTCAGCAATATTCAGTTTTCTTACTTCTACAATATAAACA